>NW_026652288.1:70132856-70302968 GCF_009828535.3 Hylobates moloch
TATATATATATATAATCTCATTATATATATATATAATCTCATTATATATATATAATCTCATTATATATATATATATACATATATATATAGAGAGAGAGAGAGACAGAGAGAGATTGCTAGGTCAAATGGTAATTCTAAGTTCTTTGAGAAATCTCCAAACTGTTTTTTTTGTTTTGTTTTTGTTTTTTTGAGACGGAGTCTCGCTCTGTCACCCAATCTCGGCTCACTGCTAGCTCCGCTTCACGGGTTCACGCCATTCTCCTGCCTCAGCCTCTCCGAGTAGCTGGGACTACAGGCGCCCGCCACCACGCCCGGCTAATTTTTTGTACTTTTAGTAGAGACGGGGTTTCACCGTGGTCTCGATCTCCTGACCTCGTGATCCGCCTGCCTCCGCCTCCCAAAGTGCTGGGATTACAAGCGTGAGCTACCGCGCCTGGCTCCAAACTGTTTTTTACAGGGGCTGAACTAATTTACATTCCAACCAACAGTGTATAAACATTTCTTTTTTTCTGCAACCCAGCCAGCGTCTGTTATTTTTTGACTTTTTAATAATAGCCATTCTGACTGCTGCAAGGCAATATCTCATTGTGGCTTTTATTTGCATTTGTCTGATGATTAGTGATGATAAGCATTTTTTTTATACATTTGTTGGTTGCTTGTATGTCTTCTTTTGAGAAATGTACATTCATGTTCTTTGCCCATTTTTTAATGAGGTTATTTGTTTTCTGGTTGTTGATGTAAGTTTCTTATAGATTACGGATATTAGACCTTTCTCAGATGCATAGTTTGCAAATAATTTCTCCCGTTCTGTGTGTTGTCTGTTTACTCTGTTGATAGTTTCTTTTGCCATGCAAAAGCTTTTTAGTTTAATCAGGTCCCATTTGTCATTTTTGATTTAGTTGCAGTTACTTTTGAGGACTTGATTTAAAATAGTTTCCCATTCTCTATACTATATTAACACTTGAGAAAGTTTTACTGGATTAAACAGTGTTTTTGTTGTTGTTGTTTTCTTTCTTTTGTTTGTTTGTTTCTTGAGACAGAATCTCACTCTGTTGCCCAGGCTGGAGTGCAGTGGCACAGTCTCAGCTCACTGCTACCCCTGTCTCCCAGGTCTTAGCGATTCTCATGCCTCAGTCTCCTCAGTAGCTGGGACTGCAGGCATGCACGACCACACTTGGCTAATTTCCGTATTTTTAGTAGAGATTGGGTTTCACCGTGGTGGCCAAGCTTGTCTCAAACTCCTGACCTTAGGTGATCTCAGGTGGGAGGCCTGCCTAAACAGTGGTTTTAAACCAAGTTTTGCCCTAAGTCACTCAACACCTGCAATTCTTAGTTTCCTCATCTATTAAATAAAAAGGCAGAACTAGACCACATTTTAGCCCCATTCCAGATTTTAAACTGTTGGCTATAGAGTTCTAATATGAACCTAAAACTAAATAAAAACTTTCCCCATTTCCATGGCATCTGAAATATTAGGGCTGAATCATTTTTTTCACTTAGTATTAAAAAAACTCATGGATGATACTTTCTTCATCATAGGTTATTTCCTAAATTGTGTTTCCCTAAGTATAACTGAGTGAACCTCAGATAATAGTGTGAGAATGTGTGACAGTGTGATACAATGATATCAAAAAGATTCATGACATTTTCCCAAATGTTTTGCTTTCTATTCCCCTAAAATTTTTTTGTTTCAATTAAAAATGGAGGAGTGAAAATTGGAACTGCCAGAATCTAATGTCATAAATTATTGTACATATGAAGTCACTCATAAAACTTTTATGCTTAATACTTTCTCCCCAACTGATAATTACTTCCTGCTGTTTGCAAGAATTAATGTGAATAAAACATAAAGTATTGCCTTTTTCACATGATGGCTTTGGCCTCTCTCTTTCCACACAACCTTCTAAAAGAAAGGTTATAGAACATGTTACAAAACAAACACTGCACTCTGAGTATCCTCTTTCCTTCCTTGGATAATGGCATCATTATTTATTGGCAGGTTATGTTTCAGGATCTTTGGGGTGTCACTTTTCTGGCCTGGAACCTCTGGCTGGTGATGCCTTTGCCTGAGATTTGCTGAGGCCCACTGGGCTTATTCTGCCCACTCGGCCTGGCAGGCTATGCTTGGCTCACACTACTGACTTGGATCCCACATCTGCCAAGGGCAAGTTAAATGTGGAGCAACAAGGGGTATGTGAGTGAGTTTGGGGTTTGGCCACTGCACAGTCAGACACACAGGCTGCTGCAGCAGAGCAGGAAGCTCCAGGTGCTGGTATGGGTGTCAGGTCTCTGCAAGGCTGTGGCTGGACCAGGTGCACCACAAGCAGCTTCCTCAGAGGGCACCTGGGAATTGCACTGGCACCCAGAAGCTTGGAGATGACAGGCACTGCAGGACCCCAAAAAGGGAGTCACAGCAGTGGGTTGGGGAGCTCCTAGGTCTGGGATCCCTAAAGGGCTGCAGCTCTTCTCTCTTCTCTTTCCCTGCAATGTGGCAAGCAAGGGGCATGTTTCAGCCATTTGTGTAATACTCTTCTAACTCTGCCAATCAGCAGGTCCTTAGTTCTTGTCCTGCAACCAAGAAGAATGAGGTACACAGATAAGTGGAGGGTGAGCAAGATGAAGAGGAGCTTTATTGAGCAATAAAACAGCTCACAGGAGAGAATCCCAATGGATAGCTCCTTTCTGGGGCCAGGGCATCCTGACATGTGTTCATCTCATGTCAGAGGAGGCCCTGGAGTGGGTTACTCCTCTCTGCTGCTGGTCATCCCATTGTCTCCTGCTATCAACAGAGAGGGTAGCTCCTCTCTGCAGCTGCTCGTCTGTCATCTGCTCAGCTCTGGCTGAGCCTGGGCTTTTATGGGCTTCAGAGGGGAGGGAGTGCATGCCAGTTGGCCCACGGGTGGCCATAGGTGGCCCAGAAAAGGCACTACAAGTTCCCACTTCAGTCCTTGGGACTGGCTTCTTGGTCCCGAGCCTTCAGACCCTCCCTGGCCTTCAGGCCTCACTTAGGTCCCACCCCCTTCCACCCAGGAATCTGTGTCCTGCTGCTATTTATGGCACCCAGGCTCAGCCCCAACTTTGCTCCAAAATCTGAGTGGGCTCCAAAGGCAAGGACAAACCAGGCAGCAAGAGCAGGCACTTCTGAACCTGTGAGGGCAGGGGATGGGGAATGCCCTGTGAGTGCAGAGATGCCCACCTCTGAAGCCACAGCTTAAGTGGCTGTAGCTGCGCTGGGGAGGGTGGGGCTCCTGCCTGCACCCTGGATCAGGAGGCCTGGATGCACAGCCGTGACTTGGGTGGCTGCAGCTGCACCTGGGAGGGTGTGTCTCCGAGCCGTTCGCTGGAGCAGGAGGCCAAGAACCACAGCCATGACTTGAGTGGCTGCAGCCCCACCTGGGAAGGTGGGGCTCCTGCCTGCTCTGTGGAGTCAGAGGCCCAGGCCACGCCTCCCTGCTGCAGCTGGTTTGATGGCAGTGGCAGCTCCATAGGGCCTCCACTGCCATCAGTTAGAAAACTTGGATCACTCTGAATTTTCCCACTACCTCACCTCACCCCAAATTTGACTTGTCTCTAAAACATCTCTTGAACTTGATGGTGTCTCTGCACTATCAATGTCTCCGTCTCTTGCTTGGGCTACTGACTTGATTTCTGTCAGATTTTTGTGCCACCAGGCTTTCTCACACCTCCCTTTTTTCAAATGATCTTCCCTGAAAAACAAATTAGTTGTTTCCCTTTATGATCTAAAGTCCTTAATTGCTTTCTTCCTCTGAATTATTGCCTTTGAAATAATGACCAAACCTCTTAGCAAGTAGTGTCTTCATGATTTGGTTTTAGGGCCCTTCTCAGTTTTATATCTAGGCCTCATTTTTATATAACTTATAGACCTATCATTCATACAAAATTATTTCCAGGGGTCTATGTCTTTGCATGTTTTTCTTGTTCTCTATTTCTTTAAAGCTCTCCCTGACTGACAACTGATGCTCATCCTTTCACTGCAACTAGAGTATAAGTTACTCTGAGAAGATTCTTCTGGCCTTCCTTGATACTTGTGTAGAATTAAGTATCCTGTCTCTAGGATACCATTGGTTTTGTGCATATGTCTTTTATGGAATTTCTGTGGAACTTTAATTAATTATTTGCCAGTCTATAATTCTCCTTATACTTGGAGATCTGTTAGGTTGTTAATAGACATATATTGAATGAATAACAAATGCCAAAGTTTAGTATTGACCCCAAATATATATTACTGATCCCTAAATCAAAGAACATCAACAATGTTGGTGACTTAAATTAGTTCCTATGACAGAAACAAATGATGATGGGAACATTAATTAATAATATGGAACACAAACTGAAAAAAGCTTTGTGCATCACTAATGGCCAGCTAACTGCTTTAGACAGTAAGTGCTACGAATTCAGGAACAGAGCCGGTTTGGACTGGAGAGATCTGGTAAAGATTTCTGAAAGAGTAACTTAAGCTAAACCTTAGAAAGTATTTAGGATTTAAGAGGTAAAGAGGAAAGGAGAAAGCATTGGGAAAAGGGGAAAAGTATAATCAAAGTCAGAGACAGAAGAGGATAAACAGAGTTCATAGAAGAGTGAGTTGGCAAATTTGACACATTACGCTAGGTTAAAAAAATAGAATATGGCCACAGTATGCATGGTTCTGTATGTCATACTGAGAATCACAGACCATATCTGGAAAATAGGGGTAAGCCCTAAAATGCATTTGGGAGAATTTTAAAATATAAGTTGTGCTACTGGAAGAAAATATTTTGATAGGGATACCACCAGAATGCTCCTGCAGCAGCGTTTTAGAGCCTGACCTAAAGTGAAGTCAGTGAAAGCGTATTTAAAAAGACTGTAGGAGGCCGGGCGTGGTGGCTCACGCCTGTAATCCCAACACTTTGGGAGGCTGAGGTGGACGGATCATGAGGTCAGGAGATCGAGACCACCCTGGCTGGCGAAACCCCGTCTCTACTAAAAATACAAAAAAATTAGCTGGGCGTGGTGGCGGGCACCTGTAGTCCCAGCTACTCAGGAGGCTAAGGCAGGAGAATGGCATGAACCCAGGAGGGTTTTGTGGAAGATCAGATGGTTATAGATGTGCAGCCTTATTTCTGGGCTCTCTATTCTGTTACATTGGTCCATGTGCCTGTTTTTTTACCAGTACCATTCTGTTTTGGTTACTGATTATAGGGATAGCCCTATAGAATATTTTGGGTATACTTAATTGAGGCATTTAGCCCATTTACATTCAAGGTTAGTATTGATATGTGTGGATTTAATCCTGTCATTGTGCTGTTAGCTGGTTATTGTGTTGGCTTGTTTGTGTGGTTGCTTTACAGTGACACTGGTATGTGTGTTTAAGTGTGTTTTTGTATTAGCTGGTATTGATCTATCCTTTCTATATTTACTGCTACTTTCAAGATCTCTTGTACAGCAGGTCTGGTAGTAATGAATTTCCTCAATATTTGCTTATCTAAAAAAGATTTTATCTTTCCTTTATTTAGGAAGCTTAGTTTGGCTGGATATAAAATTCTTGGTTGAGAATTTTTTTCTTTAAGAATGTTGAATATAGGCCCCCAGTCTATTCTGGCCTGTAGGGTTTCAACTGACAGATTCACTGTTAGCCTGATGGGGTTGCCTTTGTTGGCGATGTGCCCTTTCTTTCTAGCTGCCTTTAACATTCTTTCTTTTTGACTTTGGAAAATCTGATGATTATATCTTGGGGATGATCTTCTTGTGTAGAATCTTTCAGGAGTTCTCTGTATTTTCTGAATTTCACTGTTGGCTTCTCTAGCAAAATTGTGGGAAGTTTTCATGAACTATACTCAGTATGTTTTCCAAGTTGTTTGCTTCCCCCCCACCACCTCGCCCCTTTTGGGGATGCCATTGGTTCCTAGAGTTGGCCTCTTTACATAATCCCATGCTTCTCAGAGGTTTTGTTTATTCCTTTTTATTCTTTTTTTTAAATCTGTCTTATTTCAGAGAACCAGTCTTCAAGTTCTAAGATTCTTTCCTCAGCTTGGTTTATTCTGCTGTTAATATTGTGATTGCACTGTGAAATTCTCGTATTGTGTTATTCAGCTTTGTCAGACCCATTAGGTTCTTTTTTATACCAGTAATTTTGTCCCTCAGCTCCTGTATCACTTTATTGTGATTCTTATTTTCCTTGGATTCAGTTTTTGCCATCTTCCTGAATCTCAGTGGTCTTTGTTCCTGTCCATATTCTGAATTATATTTCTCTCATTCAAGTCAGTTTAGCCTGATTAAGAACTCTTGTTGGAAAATGGGTGCAGTCACTTGGCTAGTTGAGTTACCAGAGTTCTTGCATTGGTTCTTTCTCATATCTGTATGTGAGTGTTTCTTTAACTGCACTGTAGATTCAGTACAGTCAGTAGATTTCCTTTCTGGAGGTTTTCACTGGGCCCAGGTTTTGTGCAGTGTCTTTATTTGAAGGTGAATTCTTGTCTCTGGTTTCTTAGGGGGGGGTCTATTAGTGAGGTATTTTTGGTATTGAAGCTTTGGAGTGTGATCTAGCAGGTGGCACATAGGCTTATTGATCAGTTGGTAGACTCTCGTTTGGTTTTGTGGCTCCCCTATGTTTCCTCACAGTTGCAGCTGTGTTCCCTCTTAATGCTCTGAAAGTGTGGGTTTGTCTCCCTCTTGAGTGTTGGCTGTAGATTCTAACTTGGCACTTCTGGGATACCCACTGCAGCTGTGGAGCAATCTCATGTTTATGTTTCTTTCCCAACTTGGAGGTAGCAGAGCAAGGGATCTTACTAGTGGTTGTGTCTTAGGGTCATTTGTTTGTCTCCTGGGGGCTCCACCCAGAAAGATGTAGGTCAGGAATCACTCAGTGTAATCAGCCCAGGATGGAGGGTCTGTGCTGTGGGCCCAAGCCAGTGTTCCTTGTATGGTGACAAGCAGTGGGCGTGTGTGGGACCCATGGGAGATAGACTGGCCTCCTCTCCTTGGGTCAACTGCAGCTTGTTGGAGGTGTGGATAAGGCACTTGGGTTTTTGCTCCTTCATTAGCCTGAGGGTGGCAAGGGCAGTTCCACTGCTGAGGCAGGGGAAGAAAAGCTTTCTTGCCCCTGTAGGGTCTGTCCAGAATGTTGTCGAGTTGCTACTGGCTTCATAGCTCTGGTGAAGGCTGGCTGGAGGCCCAGGCCTGGAGGACCTGCTCAGTGAGGAGATATGGGGATGAGCATCCATGTAAGTCTGGCCACTTTTCCGTATAGCTGCTGCAGTATGCTTGGGGACCTCTTCAGTGCCTAGTTGCCTCAAATTTTCCAGTACCTGGAGGTAGCACCAGTGAAGGCTGAGAAACAGCAAAGATGGCAGCCCATTCCTCCCTTTAGGAGAGAGGTATGGGCCTGTTGCTGGCCCAAAAGCACTTGTAGGAGGTGGCTGGGGACCTTGATTAAGATGTCCCACCCAGTGAGGGAAAATGGGATTGGGGTCTTGCTTAAAAAAACAGTCTGGCCATGTTTTGGTAAACCACCTGTGCTGTGCTGGGGGTCCACTTCAGCCCCCAGTTGCCTCAAACACTCTGAAGCCCAAAGGCTGGAATGGCTGAGTCACCCAAACAGCAAATATGATGGTCTACTCTTTTTTTTTCTTTTTTTGAGACGGAGTCTCGCTCTGTCGCCCAGGCTGGAGTGCAGGGGCGCAATCTCGGCTCACTGCAAGCTCCACCTCCTGGGTTCATGCCATTCTCCTGCCTCAGCCTCTCCGAGTAGCTGGGACTACAGGCGCCCGCCACCATGCCCGGCTAATTTTTTGTATTTTTAATAGAGACGGGGTTTCACCGTGGTCTCGATCTTCTGACCTCGTGATCCGCCCGCCTCGGCCTCCCAAAGTGCTGGGATTACAAGCGTGAGCCACCGCGCCCGGTCTATGATGGTCTACTCTTTTCTCTGAAAGCTCTGTCCCAGAAAGGTTAAAAATCTGTCAGCCAGAGAACACCAATGAGTGTGGCTAGAGGCCCTGGTTTAGAGGTCCCACCCAGTAACGAGGAACAAAATTGGGCACTTACTTAAAGCAGCAGTCTGGCCACATTTTGGTAGAGCAGCTATGCTGTTCTGAGGAATCCCTTCCAACCTCAATCAGCTCAGATTCTTCAAAGGCTGAAGGCTGGAATGGCTAAGGCACTCACACAGCAAAGATGGCAGCCCACCCCTTCCCTTGGGAGCTCCTTCTTAAGGAGGTGCGATGCTGCTACCAGTGGCTGGCTGGAATTCCATTCCAGTGGGTCTTATCTTGTGAGGTGCCATGGAAGTTGGGCCTGCAGGCAGATGCTGCTCAGCCCCCTGGATTCAGCCTCTTTCCTAGGGGTATGTACAGGGGTCTAACCCCCCACTTTGTGGGAGCCACGACTATCTTTGCTGGTAAGCCCAATTATCTAAGTCTCCAAGTTCTCTAAGCATGCTCTGCCAAGACTCCACGTAGCTCTGTCTATCAGACTGAAGGCTCTGGTGTAGTGGGTTTACAAGGAGATCTTCATACCTGAGGGCTGCAAAGATCTGTGGGAGAAGTGTGGTTTCCAAGGGTCACACATTCACTCACTGCTCCCCTTGATGGGGGCTATTCCCCTGGCTTCATATTGCTCCCAGGTGGGCCATTGTCCTGTGTTGCTTTTCTTTGTTTTCTGTGGATCAAGTTGTTTCCTTGATTAGTCCCAATGTGGCTACCTGGATGTTTCAGTTGAAGGTTTTGTATTTATTTGCCCTTTCCACTCTTCTCCATGAGAGCCACACATATTAGCTGCTTCTTCTTGGCCACCATGGCCACTTTCTCCTAAATTTTTAAAGAATATTTCCAAGAATATTTTTAAGAATGGTTTCAGGGTCATAGCAAAATTAAGAAAGGTACAGATATTTCCCATATACCCCTGTCCAAACAAATGCCTGGGCTCCCTTATTTTAACATCCTTCAATGGAGTAGTACATTTTTAAAATTGATAAGCCTACATTGACACATCATAATCACCCAAAGTCCATAGTTTACATTAGATTAACTCTTGGTTGTACATTCTATGTGTTTACAAAATTGTGTAATGACATGTATCTACCATTAGAGTATTATACGTAGTATTTCCATTGTCCTAGAAATCCTCTGTAGTTTGCCTATTCATCCCTACCCATTCCTTAACCGTTGACAACCACTGATCTTCTTACTGTCTTCATCATTTTGACTTGTCCCAGAATGTCATATAGTTAGAATCATAGCATGTAGCCCTTTCAGATTAGTTTATTTCACTTAGAAATATGCATTCAAGTTCCTCCATGTCTTGTCATGGCTTGATAGCTCATTTCTTTTTAGCACTGTATAGTATTTCATTCTTTGAATGTACCATATTTTATTTATTCATTCACCTACTGTATAACATCCTGGTTGCTTCCAAGGTTTGGCAATTATGAAAAAAGTTGCTATAAACGTGTTATTCATGTGCAAGTTTTTGTGTGGACATAACTTTCAACACCTATGCTTAAACACTGGGGAATGTGATTGCAGAGTAGTATGGTAAGAATATGCTTAGTTTTGTAAGAAAGTGCCAAGCTGCCCTTCAAAGTGGCTCTACCACTATGCATTCCCACCAACAATGAATGAGAGGTCCTCTTGCTTGACATCTTCACCAGCATTTGATGTTGTCAGTGTTCTGGACTTTGGCCATCTAATAGGTACATAGTAGCATGTTATTATTGTATTAACTTACATTTCCCTGGTAACATATGATGTAAAACATCTTTTTATATGCTTATTTGTCATCTTTATATATTCTTTGGTGAGGTGTCTATTCAGGGGTTTGGTCTATTAATTGAGATTTTGTTTTCTTATTTTTGATTTTCAAGAATTTTTTGTATATTTTAGATAACAATTTTACTTTTTATCAGATGTACGGTTTTTTTGCAAACATTTTCTCCCAGTCTATGGCCTCTCTTCTCATTATCTTGACATCATCTTTTGCACAGAAGTTGTTTGTAATTTTAGTGAAGTTAAGCTTATCGATTAGTTAATGGTTGGTACCTTTGATATTGTATCTAAAAAGTCATGGCCATACCCAAGTTCATCTGGACTTTCTCCTACATTATCTTCTAGGTGTTTTATAGTTTTGCATTTTATATTTAAGCCTATAATCCATTTTGAATTAATTTTTGTGAATAGCGTAAAGTCTATGTCTAGAGTCATATTTTTAATATGTGGATGTCCAGTTGTTTCAGCACCATATGTTGGGAAAAACATCTTTGCTCCATTATATTGCCTTTGCTCCCTTATCAAAGATCAGTGAACTACATTTATGTGGGTATATTCCTGGGCTCCCTATTCTTTTTCATTGCCATCTGTTCATCTGTTATTTCACCAGTACCATACTGTCTTGATTATTGCATCTTTGTGCTAAGTCCTGAAGTCAGATAGGTAGTAACAGTCTTTCAATTTTGTTCTTCTCCTTCAATATTGTGTTAACTATCCTGCATCATTTCTGTCTCCAGAGAAACTTTAGAATTATTTTGTCAATACCAAAAAAATAACTTGCTGAGATTTTATTTGGTATTGTGTTGAATCTATACTAAAGTTGGGAAGAACTGACATCTTGACAACATTAAGTCTTCTGATTTATGAACATGAAATATCTCTCCATTTATTTAGTTCTTTGATATCTCATCAGTATTTATAGCTTTTTTCATACAGACCTTATGAACATTTTGTTAGACTCACCCTAAGTGTTTCATTTTGGGGGTGAAAATGTAAATAGTATTGTATTTTTAATTTTAAATTCCACTCGTTCATTGCTGATATATAGAATATCTATTTAATTTTGTATTAAACTTGTGTCCTGCAACAGTGCTATAATTGCTTATTATATCTCAGAGTGTTTTTATGGATTCTTTGATATTTTCTAAATCGACAGTTATGTCATCTGCAAAAAAAGACTGTTTCATGTCTTCCTTTCCAATCTATATATATTTTATTTTATTTTTTTCCTATTGCATTAGCGAATACATCCAGAACTATATTGAAAATGATTCATGAGAAGGGACATCCTTGTCTTGTTCTTGAACTTACTGGGTAAACTTTGACTATCTCACCATTAAGTGTGATGTTAGCTGTAGATTTTTTGTATATACTCTCTCTCAAGTTGAGAAAGAACCTCTCTATTCATAGTTGATGAGATTTTAAAATCATGAATGGGTGTTAGATTTTTGTCAAATGTTTTTTCATGCATCTTTTGATATGATCAGGTTTTTTTTTTCTTTTTTAGCCTGTTGATGTAATGAATTTTCTAATACTAAGCCAGACTCGCATACCTGGGATAAATCTTACTTGGTCATGTTGTTCAATTCTTTTTACACATTCTTGAATTTGATTTGCGTGTATCTTATTGAAAATTTTTGCATCTACATTCATGACAGACATAGGTCTGTAGTTGCCTTTTCTTGTTTTGTCTGATTTGGGTACTAGGGTAGTACTGGCCTCTTAGATTGATTTAGGAAGTATTTGCTCTACTTCTACCTTCCAAAAGAAACTGTAGATAATTGATGTAATTTCTTCCATAAATGATAGAATTGATAGAATTTGGTAGATTTTGCTAATGAACTCATCTAGACCTGGTAATTTCTGTTTTGGAAGGTTATTAATTATTGATTTGATTTCCTCAGCAGATATAGGTCTACTCAGATAGTCTATTTATTCTTGTGAGAGTTTTGACAAACTGTGTCTTCCAAGAAATTGTTCAATTTCATTTAGCTTATCACATTTATGTGCATAGAGTTGTTCGTAGTATTTCCTTGTTATTCTTTAATGTCCATAGCGTGGGTGAAATTGCTTACCTTATTGTCTGGGTATTTCCAGGGCAACAACAGGCTGTGCTGCTTAGCCAATTCAGGCAGAAGCAGGACTGCTGCATTGGGAGCTCTAGCAGGTGTTGCTCACCTGGCCACCAGTGGCAGAAGTGGATGGGGATGCCCATCCTGCCATCCAGATGCTTCCTGGGAAAATAGGAGGCTGCAGCCACTGGCTGAGTTCCCACAGAAGCAGGAACACTGAGCCAGAAGTTCTAGTAGGCATTGCTCACATGGCTACCAGTGGTCAGGGTAGGCAGAGTCACATATTCTGCCATCTTGGTGTTTCCCAGGACAGCAGGAAATTGTGCTCTGTAGTTGAGTTCACACAGAAGTGAGGCTGCTGGGCCAGAAGCTCTAGTAGGCTTGCCTGCATAGCTATCAATGGCATGGGTAGGTGAGGTCATGTGCCCCACTGTCAGAGTGTTTCTCAGATAACAAGAGATGTGCCCTCCGGCTGACTTCCCACAGAAGCAGGACCACTGGGCCAGAAGCTGTAGAAGGCATTGCCTGTCTGGCTATCAGTGGCAGGGTTGGTTGGGGTTGCCCACAATGCCATCTGGGTGCTTCCTGGGTGATATGGTTTGGCTCTGTGTCCCTACTCAAATCTCACCTTGAATTGTAATTATCCCTATGAGCTAAGGGTGGGACCAGGTGGAGGTAATTGGATTATGGGGGTGCTTTCCTCCATCCTATTCTCGTTGGTGATGACTGAGTCTCACAAGATCTAATGGTTTTATAAGTGTCTGGCATTTCCCCTGCTTGCACTCATTCTCTCTCCTGCCACCCTGTGAAGAAGTACCTTCCGCCATGATTGTAAGTTTCCTGAGGCCTCCCCAGCCATGCGGAACTGTGAGTCAATTAAACCTCTTTCTGTTAGAAATTACCCAGTCTCTGTTATTTCTTCATAGCAGCATGAGAATGGAGTAACACAGTGAATTGGTATCACGAGTGGGGTGCTACTATAAGGATACCTGAAAATGTGGAAGCGACTTTGGAACTGGGTAACAGGCAGGTCAGAAGGACAGGGCTCAGAAGAAGACAGGAAAATGTGGGAAAGTTTGGAAATTCCTAGGGACTTGGAGGGCTCAGAAGACAGGAAGATGTGAGAAAGTTTGGAAGTTCTTAGAGTCTTGTTGAATGGCTTTGACTGAAATGCTAATAATGATATGGACAATGAAGTCCAGGCTGAGGTGGTCTCAGATGAATATGAGGAACTTGTTGAGGAATGAAATATATGTGACTCTTGCTATGCTTTAACAAAGAGAATGGTGGCATTTTATCCTTGCCCTAGAGATCTGCAGAACTTTGAACTTGAGAGAAGTGATTTAGGGCATCTGGCAGAAGGAATTTCTAAGCAGCAAAGCATTCAAGAGAAAGCAGAGCTTAAAAGTTTGAAAAATTAACAGCCTGAAGATGCAATAGAAAAGAAAAATCCATTTTCCAGGGAGAAATTCAAGCTGGCTGCAGATATTTGCATGAGTAACAAGGAGCCAAATGTTAATCACCAAGAACATGGGGAAAATATCTCCAGGGCATGTTTGAGACCTTCACAGCATCCCTTCCCATCACAGGCCCAGAGGCCTAGGAGGGAAAAACGGTTTTGTGGGCTGGATCCAGGGCCCTCCTGCTGTGTGCAGCTTAGGACTTGGTGCCCTGCATCCCAGCTGCTCCAGCCATGGCTAAAAAGGGCCAAGATACAGCTCAGGTCATTGCTTCAGAGGGTAGAAGCCCCAAGCCTTGGCAGATTCCACATGGTGTTGGTCCTACAGGTGCACAAAAGTCAAGAATTGAGGTTTAGGAACCTCCACCTAGATTTCAGAGGATATATAGAAACACCTGCATGTCCAGGAAGAAGTTTGCTGCAGGGGCACAGCCCTTATGGAGAACCTCTGCTAGGGCAGTGCAGAAAGGAAATGTGGGATAGGAGCCCCCACACAGAGTCCCCACAAGAGCACTGCCTAGTGGATCTGTGAGAAGAGGGCCACTGTCCTCCAGACCCCACAATGACAAAGCCACAGACAGCCTGCACAGGTGCCTGGAAAAGCCACAGACACTCAAAACCTGCCTGTGAAAGCAGCTGGGAGGGGAGCTGTACCCTGCAAAGCCACAGGAGCAGAGCTGTCCAAGGCCATGGGAGTCCCCTCTTGTATCAGTGTTACCGGGATGTGATATATGAAGTCAAAGGAGATTATTTTGTAACTTTAAGTTTGAATGACTGCTTTGTTGGGTTTTGAACTTGTATGTGGCCTGTAGACCCTTTGTTTTAGCAATTTCTCCCATTTGAACAGGTGTATTTACCTAAGGCCTGTACTCACATTGTATCTAGAAAGTAACTAACTTACTTTTGATTTTACAGGCTCCTGGGCAGAAGAGACCTTCTTTATCTCAGATGAGACTTTGAACTTCAACTTTTGAGTTAATGCTGGAGTGAGTTAAGACTTTGGGGGACTGTTGGAATGGTATGATTGTGTTTTGAACTGTGAGGACTTGAGATTTGGGAGGGGCCAGGGGCCAAATGGCTCTGTGTCCCCACCCAAATCTCATCTTGAATTGTGATAATTTCCACGTGTCAAGATCTGGAGCAGGCGGAGGTAATTGGATCACGAGGGTGATTTCCCCCATGTCATTCTTGTGGTAGTGAGAGTTCTCACTAGATGTGATGGTGTTATAAGCATCTTGCATTTCCCCTACCTGCATTATCTCTCCTGCCACCCTGTGAAGAGATGCCTTCTGCCACGGTTGTAAATTTCCTGAGGTTCCCTGATCCATGTGGAACTGTGAGTCAATCAAGCCTTTTTCCCTTATAAATTACCCAGTCTCAGGTATTTCTTCATAGCAGCGTGAGAACAGATTAATACACTGGGACAACAGAAGGCTGCACTTGCCAGCTGAATTACATGGAAGTGTGACTGCTGGGGGAAAAGCTCTAGCAGGCATTGCCTGCCTGGCTACTGGTGGCAGGGTCAGCTAAGGTAATGCACTCTGCTGTCTGGGTGTTTCCTGGGGCAACAGGAAGCTACACCCCAGAGCTGCATTCACACAGAACTGGAACTACTGGGCTGGAAGTCCTAACAAGTGTTGCCCTCCTGGATATCAGTGGCAGGGTGGGTGGAGTCACATGCTCTGCCATTGGAGTGTTTCTTGGGGCATCAGAAGACTGTGCCCTCCAGCTGAGTTCACAGAAAAGGGGGACTGCTTAGCTGGAAGCTCTAGCAGCATTGCCCACCCAGCTGCCAGTTGGGGAGCAGGTGAAGTGGCTGGCTGAGTTCAGGATGAAGCAGGGCACTGGGTCAGAAGCTGGCACCAAGCCCTGTCCAGCAAGGATGGGAGTGGTGGAGCAATCTTACTGCTTCCAGACACCACAGTAAATTGGTACCACAACTGTGGCCTCTATTGGAGCTATGGTGCTGGAGCTGGTCTGCTCTGGAGCCCAAGGTTTGTAAATGTCCCCTTGGACTCAAGAGTTGCCCTCAAAAAACATCCAGATTGCTCTCTGTCTCTGTCTAGAAGCGTGGTGGGAATGTGTGTGGGGGGCTGCAGGGGGATATAACATATAGATATAAATGATCTTGGCTCTTGATCCACTCAATTTCTTTTAGTTGGTACATTTAGGCCATTGGCATTCAAAGTAATTATTGACATTATTGTATTAATATCTACCATATTTCTTACTATGTTATATTTGTTACCCTTGGTTTATTGCTCCTATTTTTTGTCTTCCACTCTTTTTCTGCCACTGGTGGTTTTAATTGGGCATTTTATATAATTTGATTTTCTTTCCTTTCTTAGTATATTGGTTATACTTCTTTTTTTCAGTTAGAACACAGTTTATTCTTTTTAAATTTATTTTTATTCAATAGGTTTTAGGTGAACAGGTGGTGTTTGGTTACATAAAGAAGTTCTTAGGTGGTGATTTCTGATATTTTGATACACCCGTCATCCAAGCAGTGTACACTGTACACAATGCATAGTCTTTTATTCCTCACGCCCCTCTCACCCTTTCCCCTGAGTCTCCAAAGTCCGTTGTATTATTCTTATGTCTTTGTGTCCTCAAAGCTTAGTTCCCAATTACGAGTGAGAACATATGATTTTTTTGTTTTCCATTCCTGAATTACTTCACTTAGAATAATAGTCTCCAATTCCATCCAGGTTGTTGTGAATTCCATTATTTTGTTCCTTTTATCCACTTATTGATTGATGGGTATTTGGGCTGGTTTCATATTTTTGCAATTGCAAATTGTGCTGCTATAAACATGCATATGCAAGTATTTTTTTTTTTTATTTTATGACTTCCTTTCCTCTGGATAGATACCTAGTAGTGGAATTGATGAATCAAATGATAGGCCTACTTTTAGTTCCTTAAGGGATCTCCACACTGTTTTCCACAGTGGTTGTACTAGTTTACATTCCTACCAAAAGTGTTCCCTTTTCACCACATCCCAGCCAACATCTATTTTTTTTAATTTTTTTATTATGAACAGTCTTGCAGTACTGTGGCTTTTTGATTTTCATTTTCCTGATCATTGGTGATGTTGAGCATTTTCCATATGTTTGTTAGCCATTTGTATATCTTCTCTTAAGAATTGTCTTGTGATTTGTTTGAGTTCTTCATAGATTCTGGATATTAGTCCTTTGTTGGATATATAGGATGTGAAAATTGTCTCCCATTTTGTGGGTTGTCTGTTAACTCTGCTGATTACTTCTTTTGCTGTGCAGAAGCTTTTTAGTTTAAGTCTCATATATTTATCCTTGTTTTGTTGCATTTGCTTTTGGGTTCCTGATCATGAAGTCTTTGCCTAAGCCAGTGTCTAGAAGGGATTGTCCGATGTTATCTCCTAGAATTTTTATGGTTTCAGGTCTGAGATTTAAGTCTTTGATTCCTCTTGAGTTGATTTTTGCAGTTATACTTCTTTTTAAAGAATTCTTTTTAGTAGTTGCCCCAGAGTTTGCAATAACATTTATAAATAATCCAAATCCACTCTTAAATAAACACTACACAGGTAGTAAGAGTACCTTATAATAAAATAATCCTAATTTCTCCCTCCTGTCTCATGTATCATTGCTATCATTCATTTCACTTGTATATAACATGCATAATATATATAAAACCATACATAATAAAATACATTGTTGCTATTATATTTTGAACAAACTGTTATCTGTTAGATCAATTAAGAATAAGAAAATAAAAGCTTTTAATGTAACCTTCATGTATTCCCTCTTTGCTCTTCTTTATAAAAATCTGAGTTTCTGACCCAGATTATTTCTCTCCTTTCTAAATAACTTATTTTTAACATTTCTTGGGCAGATAATTGACAACAAATTTCAAATTTCATCTGTTTTTGTCTGAAATGTTTTTATTTTTCTTAACTTTTGAAGAATAATTTCACAGGGTACAGAATTCTAGGTTGAGGTTTTTTTTTCTCTCTCAACACTTTAAGTGTTTTATTTCACTCTCTTCTTGCTTGCATCGTTTCTGAAGAAAAGTTAGATATAGTTCTTATTTACATTTTTCTACAGGTAAGGTGTTTTATTCCTCTGGCCCCTTTCAGGATTTTTCTTCTTTGATTTTCTGTAGTTTAAAAATAATATGCCTGGGTGTAGTTTTTCTGGCATATATCCTACTTGGTGTTCCTGAGCTTCCTGGGTCTGTGGTTTAGTGTCTGACATTGATTTGGGGAAATTCTCCGTCACTATTTTTTCAAATGCAATCATGCACCACGTAATGATGTTTTGGTCAATAGTGGACCACACATACAGCTCTGGTACCATAAGGTTATACTACATTTTTACCATACTTTTTCTATGTTTATATGCACAAATATACTGTACTCTGTGTTATGATTGCCTACAGTATCCAGTACAGTAACATGCTGTACAGATTTGTAGCCTAGTAGCAATAGGCCATACAATATAACCTAGGTGTGTAGTGAATACCATCTAGATTTGTGTAAGTACAAAGTACAATGTTTGCACAATAATGAAATTGTCCAAAAATGCATTTCTTAGAAGGTGTCTCCATTGCTAAGCAATACATGACTGTGTTTCTTTTTTTTTCTCCTTTTTTCTCCTATGGTATTCTCATTACACATATGTAACATCTTTTGTAGTTGTTCCACAGTCCTTGAATATTCTGTTCTCTTTCAGTCTTTGTTTTTGTTTTCTTTTCAATTTAGAGGTTTCTACTGATATATTCTCAAGCTCAGAGATTCTTTCCTCAGCTATCTCCAATCTACCACTAAACCCATGAAAGCTGCTTCTCATTCCTGTTACAGTTTTTTAAATTGTTAGCATTTCTTTTTGGTTCTATCTTAGGATTTCTATCTCTTCTTACAGTGTGCGTCTCTTCATCTACATTGTCTACTTATCCGTTAGAGCCCTTAGCATTCTAATCATTGTTGTCTTAAATTCCTGGCCTAATAATTTCAACATTTCTACCATGTCCAATGCTAATACTTGCCCTGTTTCTTCAGATTGTGTTTTTTGCCTTTTGGTATGCCTCACAATTTTTTATTGATGGGTGAACATGATATACTGGTAAAAGCACTCCTATTAATAGGCCTTTAGTAATGAAGTGGTATGGTGGTGGGGGGTGAGTGGTGTAGTCCTGTGATTAGGCTTCAGTCTTTTAGTAAGCCTATGACTCTGGACAGTGGACTTCATAAGTGCTCCTCAATTATTCCACCGCCTCAGAGGGAACAGATGGCTAGAGTAGGCTGAAGTTGGGTATTTTCTTGTCCCCAAGTCAGTTAGGCTCTAATAAAACTGCAGCAGGTTAGCTCCAGATAAATAGTTCTCCTGAGGGCAGCGCTTGTTAGTAAGAGTGGTGTGCTCTGGCATGTTTTGAAATTGTGAAATTGTTTCTTTTCACCTCTGCCCTGCCATAGTAAAAGGAGATTTTGTCTCCAATATTAACTATGAGAACCTGGTTGAGCTCTAGAAGTAAAACTCACAAAAGTGTAAGGGCCCTTCTATGGTTGCATTTCCCTGGAGTTATTTTTAATTTTCAGTCTTGTCCGCACTTCGTCTGCAGCGATTCATCAGTTACAGTTCAGGTTTTCCTACTCTGGCAATTAGTTCCTGTGACAGTTTCTGCTTGTGAGTCTGTGTTCTCATGAGGTATGGTTCCTTGTATTCACCCGTCTCTCTAATCTTAAAGCTTCTGGTTTGCCCTGTGTCCTCACCTTTCTTATAGGTCCAAAAAAAAAGCTGTCAATTTTTCAGTCTGTTTAGCTTTTTACTTGTTGTTAGGAAGAAGTGGAATTTTTCAGTCTGTTTAGCTTTTTACTTGTTGTTAGGAAGAAGTGGCAACATCCAATCTCCTCACATTGTACGTATACTACTTTTTTTTTTTTTTTTTTTTTTGTGACAGAGTCTCACCTTGTCGACCAGGCTGGAGTGCAGTGGCACGATCTAGGCTCACTGCAAGCTCCACCTCCCGGGTTCACGCCATTCTCCTGCCTCAGCCTCCCAAATAGCTGGGACTACAGGCACCAGCCACCACGCCCAGCTAATTTTTTGTATTTTTAGTAGAGACGGGGTTTCACCATGTTAGCCAGGATGGTCATATATTACTTTTAATCCCTACAAAAACTTCACGTATTGCCCCATATTTTTTAACCCATGAAGTGTGGCATTCAGGGAGGTTAAGTCAGTTCCTTTCACTTAGAACCTGATGTATTTTATCTATGACTGCATTCTTATCTTACTCTCTGTGTTTTGGTTGATAAGCTTCTCAGGACCATCAGAAACGTAAAATCAAAGACAAAATAATCAAAACAAAACTATAAATATGGGACCATCTTCTAGAACTTTCAATATCACTGGAATACAGAATAAGGTTTGGCCAGACTTATTATTGCTTTTGTTTTTAGATTAACCCCTCAAAGATCTAGTTTAGTTTTCACCAACTGGTCACTCCCGATGCAGCTCATTCTACTACTCAACAAGTATATTTTTTGGAAGATGGCTTTGTAAAACAAAGGAAGCCAAATAGAGCAGCCAATTCATAGAGGTTAATGGTTGTTATTATTCAATGTGAATCCTCAATGTAGTTTCCAGTCAGAAATGCTTATTCCAGTGTTGAAAATTTGGGACGGAAGTTCAGAAAACAGACCAAGGGGACAAAATATAGCCTTTAGTCTAGAGGATTTGCCGAAAGGATTGGAGCCAATGGAGGCTTCAAGGAACTGAAAAGGACAGGATAGAAGGTTAAAACCGGAGCTGTATGTATCACTGGGGGCAGCCTAGAAAGAGAAGCTCTCAAAGGAACAGGAGCAGGAAAGAAAAGTGATACAGAAACTATGGAGGTCTTCAATAATGAGGAAGTCAAGAGGGTCAATTTTTACAAAAAGGTCAAGGAGGATAAGAATTGAGAAAAGATGAATTAACTTGTCAATTAGGATATGAGAAGTAATCTTTGAGAATGTGACTTTAGCAGAGTGCCTAAGTTTTGCATCGTAATCATCCACTATTTAGTTAATTGGATTAAATAAAAAATTATTTCTAGACTTAAACTGTAAATTGGAAAACAATCAGCACAAATCAACTCCTTTTGCCAGTATAAATCAACATTGTTTTAAAGAAAAACTAAAACAAATAATGTTTAACTTTAGTCTTCATATCCCAATTCCTCTCTGCAAAGTGCCCTTCTTTCTCTGTAACTCTCAATGTAACAACCTGTGCCCATTTCAAAAACTGTATATATGCTTTGTCCTTCATTATTCTTTTATTCATCCATTCATTCCTTTATTCATTGAGTAAATTAGGAGTTATAATGTCATTTCTGCATGTTACTTTCAATAATTCAATGAAAATATTTGTTATTGAAGTTAAATATCTTTTATCTCTGCCCAAAGAAGTGGGAGCCAAATGGCTAAACTTTCTTTGAAGAGTCATTAACAATGTTATGTTTTATTTCCCATAATATAGATTGAAAATAATAGAGTGGAAAGAAAACTTAGAAAACTCCAAGCAAAGAAGTTCTTTTCCAGTAAAGAGTTTGTTTTTAGAGAACATTTATGGCTTTATCCTCAGGTTTCATCAGAGGTTGTGTTGGCCAAATTTATGACGTTGACATTTGTCATGGTGTCACCAACCTCCCTTCTAATATTTAATCCTTAGGTCAAGCCAAAATGCTTCCTCATTCTTTCATCACCAATTAAAATCTATTCAGAAAATGGTCATGTTAGTCATCTACACTTTATTTTAGCTGGAAGTCAACAAGAATATTTGCATTTTAAGTCTTCATTCCAACTCTTGAATAAAGAAGTCTTTCATCTTTAAGGAGTGTTAAGTATCATTAAGGAGGTAGGAAACAAACCCCACTATTTTCAAATAAGCCTTCCAGGGCCCACATTATTATGCCATCAGAAAGTCAGATATTCCAGCTGCCTACTACTTTCCTCTATGATGGCATAATAGTGTTTATACAGTTGCTCTCTGCTCACAGAAACAGTATAATGTAAAGTGGATACTTTCTGGAAAACTTTAAATATAGTATAATCCTTTAGTAGGTCCTTTGAGAGCTCACTTGTTTTTAATCACTCATTTTGAATTGTGCACAATGGTCTTAGTACACCAACCTGTCTTCTTTCAGCCTTTACATCTGAGAATTATTTCTTTTCAAGATGATGCTATAACCAAAGATTTTTAAAAATTACCTTGTAATTTTTTATTTGATGATAAAAATATGGCCATTTTAGTTGTTATTCTGAAAAGCCCTTTCTGTGGAAGTAATCAAAGCCTGTTTTGGGCAAGGCCAAATCTTAAACATGTGCTCTCATAACTTTTAATTCGTCATAAATTTTTAATGCTAGTTCCTGGAGATATCATCTATTGAAACCAAAAACATATTCTACTCTTTTTCATTCTCCCTAAAACAAATTGTTTATTTAGCTACAACACAACATTTAACAAATATATACAATGTTTTTGAAATACTACTCTTAGTCTACAGCGCTTAATGTTTTATTCATTTTGCCATATATTATTCTGAGAGATAATTGGGGTCCAATATGAACTGTTTCAGAATCAACTTCCACCCAATCTTCCATGCTGATTTTGCTTTCTATTTTATTTTCTGTAATTACTACCAAAATGGAATGTATAAACACATCAACGAAATCTTACAGATTAAGTTGTTTTCATTTAACAAACATTTACTGATTAGGTTCTTTGGTATAATGCTGTGATGGATATTAGATGATGATATGCTTGTCTTCATAAAACTTGAAGCTATTAGAGCTACAACAAAACAAGACAAAAAGTTAAAATTTATTAAGCACTTACTATGTGGAAGCCATTTTTGTAAGGGTTCTACATGTCATCACCTCCACATATTTAATCCTCACAACTCTATGAGGCAGGGACTATCACTGATCCCATTCTACAGATGAGGAAACTGCAGGACAGAGCTATTAAGTTTCTTTGTCACCCAGGTAGTAAGTGGTAGAGTCAAAATTTTAACTCATGCAGTTTGGCTTCACAGCCTGAGCTCTTAAATAAAACAATCACATAAACAACCATAAAATCACCACTATGCTAAGTGTTTTAAAGGAGAGAGATCTGCTGCAACAAGAACATGTAACACTTGATCTGGAAGAGTGGGAGACTGGTCAATGACTGCTGACATCTTAAAGATAATTTGGAGTTAATAAGGCTCATCTTTTTACTAGTGGAGTATTCATGAGTAAAAGCCATTTCTTATTATTTCCCCCAATTCAGAGAGAAGGCAATGGAAGGTAGTATTTAAATTGCCTAAAAGTGCTCAAGATACTCTTCTTAAAGCACAGACTACTTCTTCTGAGTTGGAAGGCTCTCTCTTCAAAAGCCCACTCCTACTTTTCCTTTTCAGAGAAGCTTATTGCTGTGAGTCTATGGGAAATCAATTTTTTAAAATGATTCAAAAACAGCACAGAATTTCTGGGTCCTTTCTAAGAGATACTTGGCCCCTGGAGGATTAAGTATGCAAGTCAGCAAGAAGGATGTATATGGTTCAGTAGAAGGTGTCTACACCAAGCTGTGAAGCTATGCGGTTTAGCATCTTGTATTATTGAAGCAAACACATCTAGTGATGTCGACGTAGATTATGTAATATCTTTTTAAGGAAACATTGGCAGTAATCTTAGATTATTTATTTAAAATCATTAAATCAATAGCTTTTAGGTTTTGTGAGATCTTAAGAGTTACTGGGAAGCTAAAATCTATTAACAACCCTAGAGCTAAGAGACCACTTTGTGTATTTACTAAGAATGTGTTCTCTATCAACCTCTTAAGATACTAAATAAAGATTAAATATATTCACATGTGAACAGAGAGTTTGAACTTGAGCACTTTTCTGATACATAAAAGTTTGATTTTGGAAATCTCTTTCCTAAAGAGTGTTAACATCTCAGACTCCCCCTGATCAGATAGTCAATCCTTGCTTTCTTTGTTTGCTCCCCAAAGAGGCTCTTGGCAGAAAAAGTGGGCACAGCACTTTATAGTTTAGGGAGTAGTTGCACAATCTTCATTATCTCAGTCCTCACAACAACTGCATCACAAAGGAAAAGCAAGCATGTTGTGCTGATTGATGTTATTTCCTCCTCCTCTTCTTGTTCTTGTTGTTCTTGTTCTTCTATTATTATTATTATCTTCATTATACAAATTGGAAAACTCAGACACAGTTAAGTGGTCTGACCAAGATTACAATTCCAAGTAGAGAAGCATGCCTTATACTTAGATCTTCTGCCTGTAAATACTATACAATCCTCACTATCAAATAATAAACAGTCACAGCACACTGGCTTAAGTAGGAGGTCAGCTTGTGTTCAGCCTCTGCCCGATTAGCAGCTCACCAAAGTACATACCTGTGGAATCCACAGCTTGCAGAGCAACAGCCTGGTGGGGAGAGGGACAGGTAAATTAGTGAGGACAATGCAGTGTAGTGAGTGCTGTGATGGAGGCATCCAGAGCAGGAGGAGGAAGGTCATTTACATCAGCTGGAGGTTGGTTAGGGAAAGCATTGCAGAATAGGTGATTATAATGTATTGCGCCTGATGGCTTTTAAAAATGTTGCAAAAGTTATTGTTTTTAAAAAAGAAAATAGTAGCTCTAACCTAGTCAGGTACTAGAGTGCTTTGAATAAACCCTGTGCCTGGCAGGTGGTCACAGCAGAAACAAGGGAGGTGGGGGTCACGTGATTGGAGGGCAAAGCCAAATTTAGCCACTGATGGTTATCCCTGCTATCTCAATAATCCACCCCTTAAAGTCTTTTAATTTAAAGTAAAGAAACAGGAAATACCTGGAAAGAGACAGAGGCTGATAGCATGGCCGAATAATAAACAGAATCCAAGACTTTGAAGTCTACCAGGTACAGTCTCCTCACCTACCCCTCTCCAGGAGAGACGAGAAAAAGAAGGAAATTCAGTGGATTAGAGTGACACATTTGCTTCAGAACCTCTTTCAGTTCCTTAACTATCCCTCCCTGCGGATTCTTCTCCTGCCTGCTTCTAGCATTTCAAAAGCTCTGCTGTTGACCTCAATTGTAATCTTCTGACTCCACCCAAAGCCACATAATCCTCATAACATAGGTAGTAAACTAAGGAAAACCATTTAGAAATGCTTCTATTGCATTTCTGGATGGCAGATCCTCTACTCTGTCTTCTCGATGCCTTCACATTTTATTCCCAGTACCTAGTCATAGAAGACATGTCATTTATTAGAGTAACTCCTGGACTCTATGCACTGAGCTCTTAAGCTGTACTTTGGGACCAACCAAAGGAACTGATATCTGACATCCAGAATTTGGGGGGAATGTTAGCAAGTATATAAATCCTCAGATGCTTCCTTGAAGTATGTTATCACATAAAGATGCTAATAAGTTTTCTAAAAATTGTTAAAATGGGGCTATGGTGGCAGAATTTTCTCTGGTTTCTGGGAGCCACTGCTGCATCGCTCATTTGACTCACACTTGCAGAGCACTTGTATGTGACAGACACTGTGGGTACAAGAGTGACCCTCAAGGAGCTTACAGCTTAGTGAAGATGCAGACAAGTGGACAAACTCCTTCAGCATATCAACCTCATCATTTTATAGGTAATGCCAGAAGGACAAATTGATGTAGATTATTAAACACAGAAATGGGAAAGCACATTTTTTTCTTCTTGGCCACAAAACTAGCATGTGAATACTATTGAACAAAATTTACTGAGGCTTTACGTGGGATGTCAGAAGAGGTGTGAAGGATTTCAATAATATCTATAGTTGGTATTTCTATTTGTATTTACTTAGAATTACAAATAATCATATAAGCAAGGAAAATTTGAACAGAACCCTTTATTGTGAGGAAAGGAAGAAAAATATACAAAAAGACCAAAGGCATATAGCACAGATTAAGCATATTGAGGATTAAGTAAATTTATGTAACTCCTACTTTTGTGTTTTCCTCCCTGTCATAGGCAATCTCTAAAATGTCCTCCAATATCCCTGTCTCATGGTCCTCACAACCTTGTGAGTGGTACTCATACCTCTTTTTGAATGTGGGCTGTGCTTGAGTCTTTCTCTGCGTTCTTGCTTTGAGGGAAGCCAGCTGCTATGCTGTCAGCTGCCCTGTGGAGAGACCCCTGCGATAAGGAACTGAGAGAGTCCCTAGCCAATAGCCAGCAAGACACTAAGGCCCTCAGTCCAACAACCCATAAGAAATCAAATCTTGGCGACAACCACATGAGTGAGCTGGGAAGCAGATCCTCCCTTAGCTGAGCCCTGAGCTGACTGCAATCCCAGATGACATGAATGACACCTTGATTGCATCCTCATTAGAGGCCCTGAGCCAGAAGATCCAGCTAAGCTGTACTCAGATTGCTGCTCCATGAAAACTGTTTGATAATAAATATTTATGGTCTCAAATCACTATGTTTTGGGGCCAATTTGTTGTGGAACAATATATGTAAGGCTCCCTCTCTTCAAAAATAAGGAAACCTTTAATTGGATCTTGAAAGAAATAAAAAGTTGGTTTCTCAAGTCTATGTGCAAGTGGAGATGATTTATCTTGTCAATCTTCCTTGCTTCTTTGGTTTTCCTTCTACATGCTTTACTACCAACTCTCCTAATTCCTTCTTTCCACCAACCATGGGAGATAAGTATGGAGTAGTGAGTAGTGCAAAGCATGCATGGGAGCTTTGGAAGCTTTGAGATATGCACAAATTCTTCAGAGCAAGACCCAGGAGCAGACAAGATCTGTGGTGGAGGCATGGGCTAAGCCTGCAAAAGCCTCTTTCTGTCTACTTCCTCCAGAGCAATTCCATTTTTATTATTTCACAAACTGAGAGTCTGCATAAAATTTAATTTGAAAGAAGCATCTCAATTAAAAAGAAAGTTTGAAATGCTTAAAAAGCACTTGTTTGGCACGTGTGCTTTCTAGACAAAGGACTAGGAGACAAGAAGCACGATTGCACAGTTCTCTGAGATTCAGTTTCCTCACCTCTCTCCTGGAGATTAAATGACCCATCTACACCCATCACAGGGTTGTGGGGAGGTTTCTCTGTGAGGAATGAGAATCCGCTCTGTCCTTGTGGCCGGACACTCTAGCCCAGATACCCCTGAGGGCTTCTTCTCCCATTCTGTACTCAAACTCCAGGTCTCCCTGAGGTTCTACAAATATCAGTCCACCCTCCATCACTCTTTGTGTTCTTTTAACTCTGCTGGTGTTTCTTCATCTCACTTATTACAGCCTGATATATTTTGTATTTGTTTGAGATTTTTAAATCGTGTTTCTTTCCTACCTTGCACTGGAATACAGGCTTCAAGAGGGCAAGTAAGTTGTATATTTGGTTATATGCTATGTACATTCTATATCATCAAGATTTAGAACACTGCCTGACACCTAACATACTCACTAAATATTTCTTGAATGAAAAGAATGAATGAATGAATGAAATGAGACAATGATTTGTGCCCTTAATGTGATATTCTAAAATAGGCTATTCTTCTTATCTAACTCTTCCTGAGTAACTATATCTTTGGATACAAGCACAATAGTAACAGATTTACTCCACACTTCTGGAATAAGTTAATGCCCTTTCCCAATTTCAAATTAATTCAGGGATTCCAAACCAACTAATCAGGATGTACATTCTCTTTTTAATTTGATTTTAAAAAAAACCAGCTACATAGGTTTAAGGAACAGCTGCCAGTCTTCCCCCTCACTCCCATATTCCAGCACACTCACATTATTACTTTGACGTATCCCTGAAGAATTTGTGGTGAGGTTCACATGCCAACCCCGTGTTACAACTCCCCCACCCTGTTGGTGCCTGGAGAGCTTCCAGACCCATGGCTGAGGAAAATAGGACTGAGAGGCAAAGAAGAGACAAAGTCACCCAGTTATATTTCCAAGATAGCATAACGTGAAGCTTTGTTTTATTAAACAGTTTGAATTCCAGCATTGAATTTGAGAAGTGGTTTGTGAATAATTTTATATGAAATAAAACTAAAGAATGACAAATGGTGTTTGTTAATTGCTCTTCCTGTTATTAAACAAAAGATTCAGAAAGCTCATTTTAGATAAAAATTGCCAAACTTTTGAAAATGAGTTGAAATAATTTAAGATCAAATAATGCGTTTTCTAAGTGTTTCTGTCTGTATGAGTAGTATAAATTACTAACCCAAAGTTTTAAAGTAGAATTTTGTGAGAAACATTTTTAGAGTCAAAAACTATAGTGTGTATTTTTCTCTCTGATGATATCTTCCTTCTTAGAGAATGGGAAATCTGATAGCTGCCTTTTCGTCTCTTTCTACATACCTTGTTTTCAAGGTAAAGCTCATTAGCACATAGCACAAGCTGAATTCTGTTTTTCTAGCTGCAGAGGATGATCTGCATGATGATGAGGATTAGTTCATTCTTGAGTAGGTGTGATCACTGGTCCCTGAGAACTGCCTCCTCAGTCAACCATTGTTAAATTAATCCTTCCCCTCATAGCAGGACTGAGGCTCAGCTAGCAGCACCAGTTTAGGAATGCTCATTGTTTACAGTCAGTGTCCATTCTGATTGGGCTGGTATATGTTCACACTGATGTTGCTCATGTCATCCTGGTTGTTAAATATTTACATGGCCCTGAATTTTCTTTGGGGTACAAGTGGTTTAGGAGACACTTAAGACTGATGATGTAACCTCACCTGCAAGGATTAGTTTAGTGATAAGGAAGTGGCCTGAGCCAGTCCAAAACCAGAAGGGATCCCAGAGTTTGGTTGGGAATTCTAGGACACAAATGTCCCTTGTTGTTCTGGATGGTGTGATGTGTGACTGTGAAGTCTGCAATCATTTTGTCACCATGAGGAAAACTAGTCTGAAGGGGAGGCTGACACACAGAGAATGACAGAACTGAGAGTATAATAAAAAATAAGTAGTCCAGTACAAATAGCACTGAAAGCCCACTCTACTTCTAAACTTTTCAAGCTACATAAGCTAATATACTCCTTTTTGTAACTCGGGGCTTTCTGTAACTTGAAACAAAGATAATCCAACTGATAACGGAGGGATTTATCACTAAAGAGGATGATGGTACTATGACTGTACTGTTTTTACAAATCGTATCTTTTAATGTCCAAGGACTTAATAGTAGTGAAAAATTATTTGCAATAATTAGCTGAGTGCTTGTTATTTCCCAGTCACTTTACATTGTTATTAAATGTAATACCCAAAATAGTCCTCTGAGAATAAAAACATTATCCCATTTACTGGACTGGCCAAATAAAGCTCAGAGAAAATGCATTTCCAACACCAGGTGATCAAAGCAGAACTGACACCCAGCACTGCCTGCCTCCACAATTTTACAATGGCCTCAGCCTCCCATGCCACTACATCTTTCATTACACTATTCTACTGTAGTTAACTGGATTGGGAAGGGTCTTGCCCACCACACAGATGAGTTTTAGAGGCTTTTATTTTGGGAGGAGGAAGAGAGAACATGTCACAGCATAGACTCTTTTGAGAATGTATTGAAATCTATGACACTCTTCATGAAAAAAACATAGTTAATGCTCATAAGACAACCTGTTTAGTATAATGCCAGAGGATTCATAGAGGTCCGTGAAGGCCATCCATGCCTCTCTTTATTGTTCCCACCCCCAGTTTCAGAAATCTAGCTATATTCTTTGTAGACCATAGACGATTTTAAGTTAAATAATGACATAATCTGATTTGTACTCCGCAAACATAATTCTGGTGGCTACCAGAGGATAGGCTAGAAGGTTGAGTGCCTGCAGGCAGGAATGTGCATTATCATTCTAGGGCATAATTGTATCCAGGTGGCAGTGAGAACATGAGAGTGAACTATATCTCAGGAAGAGAGCCAAGGACAGGTGGAATGTGTGGGATGCAAAGAGTGAAGCAAAAGGAGGAGTCCTGGATGACTCCAAAATCCTTAAATCTGATAACTTGGCAGAGGCATGGAATTAACAGGGAGGAGAAACAAAAATTGGTGTTCACAGAAGAAGGAAGTAGGAATGAATTGAAACTATCAACACTGTAATAGAGGATGTGACTTAGAATTAAGTGACATGACAACTATGCCTTGACTGATGTGAATAAACAGGGAGCAGAGAAGCAGAGATGTTTCTGATATAAGAAACATTATCTAAGCAGATGAAAAATTACCAAAAAACTGGGCCAAGGAAAAGTTGAAAAGTGTGTTTGCTTTTTCCCAAGAGAATATTTCAATTTTTGTGCAATCTGCATTTCCCAGGTCATATTGGTCTGGGAGTAAAAATAGAAACAAGAGCAGAAACAAACAATAATTTTCTCGTATGACTTTTTCTGCTATGCACCACACACTACACATGTGTGTAGGAGCAAATGTCTTGACTGTTTCTGCCCTGGTTATTGATGTCATGCATGAGTGCTGAGGTGCTCTGTTTAAGAGGCACATGGTCTTATATTCTGCTCAGACTCCCATGTTCTGTTTTTTTTTTGCATAATGTCAGCTCTTCTCAGGGACCACAAATGGTAAAAGACCCTCCTTTGTATCTCCCGAATCAATGCCTAGTTGATTAATTTTAGCACAGAAAAGCAGACAACTTATTTAAAGTTACTTTTTGTTATATGGCTGGCAGTCCTTTTCACTAACTGGCTTCATCCTTTCTTCCCCACCTCCCACCCACTCCACTCCAGAAAAAAACTAGACAGATACTCCCTAGAATACAAAATTGCCACACCCTCTCTAACTCTGATCTAGAAATTACTTTTCTTTCAGATGCCCTCTGGTATCTCCTGCAAGTTGGCTGGTGACACACCATACCAATGGGTGTCTAGAAATCACCATTAGGGGTAAACCCCAGGGAGCTTATATCATGCTACATCTTGAGATAACACAATGATACAAATACGATATTGGAAGATATCATTCAATGTTGTTACATACTTGTTTGCACAGAATTAGATTTCTGAAAATGTTAATGTGCAACTTTTCTCTCCCAGCATTAACCACACAACGACAACAACTGCAACCACAGCAAAGTTGCATTGAGTTAATGTCTGGATGTTTGTTTTATATAAATGTTTCAGTCATCTCAAGGATCAGAATTATACACTGAAAATAGAAACCCAAATCATCTTGGCTCTTGATTTATTCTGCTACATGAAACCATAGTGAGAGTGGATGACTTTGTCAACTTTTTAAAGCCAGACCTCTCACACATATTGTTAACAATGTCCCTGGCTTCTGTGGTTTCACGTGCCATATTTGATGTCACTGGAGTACATGTTCTATGGGGAGTTTCCTTTCTGGACAACATCACCACATCACTAACTTTGAGTAAAGAAGAAAAATTAAAATATAAAGCTGAAAAAAAAGTAAGTTTCAAGAAAAGAAAGCAAAATGTCTCATTATATAATTAGAAGCTAATTCAAAATTCACATTTGGAAGTATTGCAGTTATATGCCAGTTTAATCTCTACCATAAGCTTCCTCAAGACTACAGATACCAAACATTTTAGATTTCACAACGGATTCTGAGTATCCTGTACCAAAAACAAGGAAGGAGTGTCAGGAAACATTTCACAGCAAATCTGAAGCAGCTTGACAAAACAAGCAGAAAAAATTAGGAAGTAACAACATTACATAGTCAGCCAAGTATACTGGGAATCAGTCAGCAACAGAGATACACTTTCTGGAACGAATGCTTAAAACCAACTGTGAGTGTGAAAGTCGGGGATTTAAACACACGTGACAACTGATGGTACAACTACAAATCCTCAAATGGTACACTCTCCGGTGGGACTTTTGCTGCTTCTCAGACATTCCCAATCCACTGGGCGCACATACATCCACCACTGAGGGGAAGGACATCTCCCAATAAGCAATATTGCAGCAGCTATTGGTACAGATTCATTGACAACTTCGTGATCTCATCTTTCCTTGTAGCAAGGGCTGAGTTTGCCAATTCAGGGACATTTATAACTATTTCAAACAGTTAAAATAAAAATCTTTTTTTTTAAATGGAATTTTGCTCTTGTTGGCCAGGCTGGAGTTCAGTGGTGTGATTTCAGCTCACTGCAACCTCTGTCTCCCAGGTTCAAGCGATTCTCCTGCATCAGCCTCCAGAGTAGCTGGCATTACAGGTGGCCACCACCACGCCTGGCTAATATTTTTTTATTTTTAGTAGAAACGGGGTTTCACCATGTTGGTCAGGCTTGGTCTCGAACTCCTGACCTCAGGTGATCCACCTGCCTCAGCCTCCCAAAGTGCTAGGATTACAGGTGTGAGCCACCATGCCCAGCCAAAATAAAAATCTTAAAGCCATTTTCAAAGTGAGTCTGAGAAATAGAAGCCTAATTATCTGACATCCAGGAAAGTAATGTTCTATGCTGCCTCTTTTTTCTTCTTCAAGTATGTCTTGGTTCTCTGCATTTCTATTTGTTTTAAAATCAGCTTGCCAATTTACACACAAACACACACACACACCCTATTGGAATTTTTTTTCGGATTGCATCAAATCTCTAAATCACTATGGGGAGAAATTATATCTCTTTACAATATTGAATCTTCCAATTCATTAACACTGATTAGATCTCATTTATTTAGTGCTCCTTCCCTCATTTATTTAGATCTGTGGTAGTTTATTTCAGTGATGATTACATTTTTCTGTATATAGATCTTACACATCATTTGTGAAATTCATTTCTAAGCATTAATATTTTTATGCTCTTATAAAAGTACTGTTTTTAGATTTTAACTATGTGTTTGTTGTTGGTATCAGAAAAACAGTTAATTTCTGCCAATATTGACTTTGTATCCAGCAGCCTTGTTAACCTACCTATCAATTTTAACAATTTAGTCACAGATCATTTTGGATTTTTATAGATAAAATCATACCATCTGAAAGTCCAAATATTATATCTTTATCTCTTTTTCTTATTTCATCATACTGATGAGGACTTTCAATACAATATTGAATAACTCCATGGTAATTTTTGTGAAATTTCATTCACTGGACTTCAAATTTATCCCATTTGAGAAAGAAAATGCTTTAAAATTATCTTCCTCCAAAAACTTATGATTGAGCTGTCACGGTTCTGTCACTTAAGAAATCAGTAAAAGTATAGGTGTCTGTGGATTCCTTACAGCAATGAACTTAAGTAAAATGACTCATCTCATAAACTGTACTACAAGATGGAAGAATCATGTGAGTAACTTTTATTTCTAGAAACACATAGAAAATAAAACATGTTTTAATCATGGCATTGCTGGATTTACATTGCATTTTTTTCCTCTCAAGAATTCACAGATCTTTAACACTAGATTTATCTTTATCATATCCTTTAAGTGTTAGAGCATAAATTGATATTTTGATCCCCTGTTTGGTTATAAACAACATTAAGCCCAGCAACATGACTTTTTAGGACTTTCATTTTAGTTTCGGGGTACATGTGCAGGTTGGTTCAACAGATAAATTGTGTGTTGTGGGGCTTTGGTGTACATATTATTTAGTCACCCAGATGATAATTATAGTACCCAATAGGTAGTTTTTCTATCTTCATCCTCCTCCCACCTTCTACCCACAAGTAGGCCCTGGTGTCTATTTTTCTCTTCTTTGTGTCCATGTGTAGTCAACATTTAGCTCCTACTTTTAAGTGAGAACATGCAGTGTTTGGTTTTCTGTTTCTGTGTTAGTTCTCTTCGAATAACAGCCTCCAGCTCCATCCATGTTGCCGCTAAAGACATTATCTTGTTCTTTTTATGGCTGTGTAGTATTCCATGATGTATATGTACCACATTTTCTTTACCCAGTCCACTGTTGATGGGCATGCAAGTTGAGTCTATGTCTTTGCTATGGTGACTAGTGCTGCAATGAACATATGCATGCATGTGTCTTTACAGTAGAATAATTTATATTCCTTTGGCTGCATACCCAATAATGGGACTTCTGGGTCAAATGGTAGTTTTAAGTTCTTTGAGAAATCACCAAACTGCTTTCCATAATGGCTGAATTAATTTACATTTTCATCAGCATCTTGGTTTCACAACCTCTGTTTTTTTTTTTGTTTTTTTGTTTTTTGTTTTTACTTTTTAATAATAGTCATTCTGACTGATGTAAGAGGGCATTTCACTATGGTTTTGATATGTATTTCTCTAATTATTAGTAAAGTTGAGTATTTTTTCATATGGCTGTTAGCCATGTATATGTCTTCTTTTGAAAAGCGTCTATTCATGTCCTTTGCCCACCTTTTAACGAGGTTATTTGTTTTTTTGCTTGTTAATTTAAGTTTCTTATAGATTCTGGATATTAGACCTTTGAATGATAACTTTTTTTCAGCTAACCACAGGGGCAGGATAGAACAGGATTACTGAATCTCAGGAAATTAGAATTTCCTATCCAAATTCTCTCTCCATGTGGCTTTAATATTTTCCCCTTAAATATTTCAAGTAATTACCTCTGTTTGTAAATCTGCAAAATCAATACCCCATTGTCTTAATTAATGTTGCTTTATAGTAAGTCTTGATACCTAGGCCTCTATGTCTAGAGAGGACTTAGGAAGCAGGGTCTCTCTGTTCTAGGATTTAGACCCTGCTTTGAGACTTTCCTGGTTTGTGTGTGGTCAGGTGAATGGGAGAGAGGAAGGCACAGAGATCTTTCTCAGGGAGGAATCAATGTCTCAGCTTTCTTTGCTTCTCTTCTAAGTCATCTTCTTTCCCAGCTAAAAGGGACTCTCCAGAATGGAAAAACCTATGCTCTTTGATTAGTCATATATTTTTTCAAGTCCATTTTTATGTTCTGAGTTTTACCCTATACTCTCTTGAGAGAGAGGCTTTTGAAATCCAAAAGCCCTAAGATTTACTTCTGCTCTCTGTTGCATCATTCCTCCCTTGAGATAATAAATTATGATGACAGAATTGGTGAAAGAGCAAAAATTATAAAGTGGCGTTGAGGAGAAAACTAGATTATATCTCAAAATATTATCCTACCCAATTTGTCTAGAGTTCAAATGATAAACATAGGTCAAAGATAAACATCAGGAAGTCATAAGCAAACTGATGATAGGTTAAAGTAAAATGTATGAAAAGGATTCTTGTAAATATTATAAACTAAAATTAATTAAGTCCCCTTATTGGAAAGCGCATTTGCTATAATTTGCTCAACACTGGCCCAAAAAAGTTTTCAATCTGCGAAAGTTAAAATAGCTACGGCAGGGCATGTCTTTATCTCTCAAATTTGTCTTTCTATGAACTACTTATATATAGTTATTATGGAACTTCTTTGGGCCTGAATTCATGGAGATTACAAGTGGTTTTTAAATAAATACTTGGTGACTTCCCTTTTAGAATGCCTTTTATAAGGAATTATATAAGGAATATATATAAAAGGAACAGAATTCCTTTTATAAGGAATTATATAAGGAATATAAATCATCTAAATAATTAACAGTATGCATGGCTTTAAAATGTTATGTTTAAATAAATGAAAACTGAGAAAAAGTAATATGATAAATGGTCTTTTTATATGATTTGTATTACCATTTAGGGTAGACACACAATCGGGTTAATAGTTTTCATAATTTTTTTTTTTTTTTTGAGACAGAGTCTCTTGCCCAGACTGGGGTTCAGTAGCACTATCTTGGCTCACTGCAACCTCCACCTCCCAGGTTCAAGAGATTCTCCTGCCTCAGCCTCCTGAGTAGCTGGGATTACAGGTGCTCACCACTACGTCTGGCTAATTATTTTGTATTTTTAGTGGAGACAGGGTTTCACCACCTTGGCCAGGATGGTCTTGAACTCCTGGCCTCAAGTGATCCTCCCACCTCGGCCTCCCAAATTGCTGGGATTACAGGCTTGAGCCACCGCACCTGGCTTAGTTTTGATAACTTAAAAATTATTTCTAAATAACTTGTATTTAAATAAACTCATATAAATAAATTCTTTTATGAAGAATTTTGTTGAAAACTGACTAAAGTGAAAAGCTTTCCAGGTTATAAGGGGACTTCATAAAATTCATAGAAAATGTGTACTAGAAAAATAACCATACATGATTTCAAAATTTGATTGCACCAGAATAAACCTGTACTAAATTGTTACGACATGTCTGAACAGGATCTAGTTTAAGGCACTAAGAAGGCTAAGATGTCAATTTGAAAAGAGCCCCTGTCAGAACAACATAAATTCTGGTGAAATTGAAGTAAGAACAAACACAAAATTTACAGTGAGGCTTGTGGGGAAGAGTGATAAAATCAATGATCCTTTACCAAAAGTTTACGGGGACAATGCCCTAAAGAAGTCAGCAGTTTATACACAGATAACTCATTGTAAGGAGGCCTGAGATGATGTTGAATATGAGGCCCTCAGTAATAGACCATCCACATTAATTTTTAAGGAAAAAATTCATCTTGTTTCTATCCTAATTAAAATGGACTGATGATTAACAGCAGAAATGAACACTATCAACACCTCAATTGGTTTAGCTTACACAATTATGACCAAAAAATTAAAGTTAGGCCAACTTTCCATTTGATGGGTGCCCATACCATTGCACCCATATCAGCTGCAGACAATAGCAGAGATTGCAATGGAAATTTTAAACAAGTGGAATCAAGATTCTGAAGCAATTTTTTAAAAATTATAATAGGAGATGAACCATGGCTTTACCAGTAAGATCCTAAAGATAAAGCACAATCAATGTATTGGTTATCAACACGTAGAAGTGGTCCAGTCAAAGCAAAAGCAGATGAGTCAAGAGCAAAGGTCACGGAAACAGTTTTCTGGGGATGCTCAAGGCATCTTGCTTGTCGACTTTCTGGAGGACCAAACAACATTTGCTTATCATGAGACTGTTTTGAGAAAGTTAGCCAAAGTTTTAACACAAAAATGTCCAAGAAAGCTTCACCAAAGTGCTTCTCTACCACAACAATTCTACTCCTCATTTCTCTCATCAAACAAGGGCAATTTTGTGATAGCTTCAATGTAAAATCATTAGGCATCCACCTTAAAGTCCTCACTTGGCTTCTTCTGACTTCTTTTTGTTTTCTAATCTTAAAAAAAAAAAAAAAAACTCTAAGGGGTATCCATTTTTCTTCAGATAATAATATTAAAAAGATTGTATTGACATGGTTAAATTCCCAGGATCTTCAGTTATTTAGGGATGAGCTAAATGGCTGGGATCATCATGTACAAAAGTGTCTTGACCTTGATGGAGCTTATGTTGTCACATAGTGTTTATATTTGTCGTTTTTATCTTTTAATTCTCTTTTTTCCATGAACTTTTTCAAGTCCCCTTGTATTAATTTCTGTCATAGACATAACTATGAAGCCACATTTCTGTGATGGCTACTGTTATCTGTACTTTTGCTCTAGATTACAGATCCAGCTCTTTATTGATAAACCATCTACTCAAGTGTCCAATATTTGAATAACCTTCCCGTACCCTCTCTTTTCCTTACCTCTCACACCTAATAAATTACCAAAGCTTCCTGATTTATTTCTAACTATTATTGATTCTCTTCATTTTTCTCCTTGTCTACTATCAATATCCTAAATTATTACCATAAAGAGTCTGAAAAACTACAAAGTATCTCTGATTGCCCTCTTGTCACCCTCTATTCTATTATCCACATTGCAACCAACAATGTCTTTTTAAATTAAAAATGCAACTACTCCATTCCCTCTTTTAAAACACTTTCATTGTATCTTACTGCAACCCATGTCAAAAAACACCACTTTGGTGCCAGTCATCCAGAACAGAATTAGGTATTCTTCATGAATCTAGATACTCTTAAATTCAGTTGTAATTTGATTTTCTTTCTTCCTCTTTATAAGAAAGCAAACTATGATTTCTTGTTTATTATTGTATCCCCAATGCCTTTGCATGAATGCAAATAAATTTTTCTTAACAACTGACTGAACAAATAAATTTGGTTTTGCACAGCCAATGCCTAGGGATTTAGATGGGGACTCACCCCTGCTACATCCCGTACACTAATCACAGTTAAAGTGTGCTGCTACCAAGTGGAGCATGACCTCCAATGGCTAAGAAACTGAATTATGACATAAACTGAATGACTTATATACTAAAATGTAGATAACAGAAATTTCTGTAAAGTTATTATAAAGTAATAAATATTTTCCTATTATTAATAAAATAGCATAGAATGACCCAGTTGTTGAGTAGAACTAAGTAACTATGGGTCTTCCTAAAGCTTGTCCACCTCATTGACTCCAGAACACTTTATTTACTATGAGCTTTAACTTCCTTAACCAAAGAGTTTCCTCAACAAAGGCTTTCTTACCTAACCAGCTATATTATTAACATTTACTGCCTAGTCTCTCTCTAACTCTTTTGCAAAAAGAAGCCACATTTTGGGCCAGGTGTGGTGGCTCATGCCTATAATCCCAGCACTTTGGGAGGCCAAGGTGGGTGGATCATTTGAGGTCAGGAGTTCGAGACCAGCCTTGCCAACATGGTAAAACCCCATTTCTACTAAAAATACAAAAATTAGCTGGGTGTGGTGGCACGCACCTGTAATCTCAGCTATTCGGGAGGCTGAGGCACGAGAATTGCTTGAACCCAGGAGGCGGAGGTTGCAGTGACCCAAGATCGCATCACTGCACTCCAGCCTGGGCAACAGAGCGAGACTCTTGCCTCAAAAGAAAAAAAAGAAAAGAGAGAAACCACATTTTTACCTATGAGACTGTCAAGAGATCTTGGCTATGTTATGCATCTGCTCATCAGCAACATGAATATTTATTTGTAGGATGCATGTCTTTTAATAAAAGTACCATTTATCTCCATAAGGACACCTCTCTGTCCTTCATATTTTGAAGAAAACTGCTTTAAGTTTTCTATTCTGTCTTCAAAGCAATGGTTTAGCTGAGAGTCATATGAAGTAACTTTATATTTTTCTGTTCCCTCAGTAACCATAATGAGTAGGATTATGTGCTTCCCTTCCTTTTGATATAAATCTTCTTTGAGGACTGGAAAATACATGTCCAAGATATATCAAAGCATAATTTTGAAAACATATTGAAAGAATAAAAAATCTATATATAAGCAATTTCTTCATAAGTAGTCATTTCAGAATCTCAGCTTTCAGCAAGATAAATTATCACCCTCAAAAATGTAGTATCAGCTCTGTTTTAGATACAAATAAATTGAGCCTCAGAAAAGGTTTCTGAACATAAGACTTGATGAGCAACTGTGACCTCTATATCCATGGAAATCCTGCCATGACCATCATGGCCATATGGGGCTCACAGTAATAGACCCTCTTTATAAATGAGTCTTGGCTGACTAAAATATTGTCAGTATAAATATCACTATTCAGAAATAAATATTTAGATTTTTTAAAATGTACTCATAAATATATTTTAGGTTTATTGTTGTTGTTGTTTTTAATTTTAGAAACATGGCTCTCATTCTCCAGAGAAAAAAGGAAGAAAGAAAAGCAGCAAGCAAGCCAGCAAGAAAACCTAAATGAGTTTGCATGGAGACGCTTCAGTTAAATAGTGAAGAGCAGAGGTCAAAGGAGAGGGCACTTCCATTTGGAAGCCAGGAGGCTACAAAGGGGCCAGATCCAAGAAACTCTAAGAGGAGGGGACAGAAGCAGAACTACAGATGGCTCATGAGACCAGGTGCCGGCTGCCAGGCCCACTGCCTTTGTTCTCTTTTAGCCCCTTTCCTGGTCTGGATTCTGCCCTCTGGTTTCTATCTAAATTCAGCTACATCCTCTATTCACAGCTTTCATCCCGGATGTAACTATTTCTCTGTTATCAGCATCTGTGTTGCTTCAGATGGTGCTTCCTCGTGCCCTTGCAGCGTTTCATGAGGTACAATTCCAACTGTTTGGATTCCAGGTGTCATTAATGCCAACCATTAATCAGACATGTATATCCTTGTCTCCCACAGAGTACTAGACTGTTTGCTTATGGTTTTATGTAAAAGGACTCACTGTAATGATGAAGCAGAGCTTTAATTGCTCCCAAAATGTATAATCATACCTTACACATTCCAACCGTAGAAAGTAATTTTTAAATAAGAGAATCGTAAAATACTAACACAAATTTCTTATCTATGTAAACAACTTGTATAGAAGCACTAGATAACTAGCACATCTTTAAGGAGATTGATTTACCCTAGAAATTTGACATGTTTGCAAAGCATTGCTATTAATTTTCCATTTAATTGGCCTCAGAATTGTGTGCCTATTTATAGTATACGGCTTTCTTGCTGTGTATATATCCTTGTGCCTGTCTTTCCTTCATATCTAAGCAGCTAATTTTAAGAGCAAGCTTTCTTATCTTCACATGTATAACAAGAAAGCTATGAAGGGTACCTTTAGACAACAGCTGCTTAATCACTGTACAATAAGACAAAAATATCCAGTGAATAACCAGGATAAAAACAGGTTTTTAAAATAACATTTCAAACGATAGGTTTATTTGTGGTTCTTACCTGAGCTAAGTATTTTTATTATTTTTTATTTTTTAGAGATGGTGTGTTGCCGTCTCTAAATGTTGCCGAGGTTGGCCTCCAACTCCTGGGCTCAAGTGATCCTTCTGCCTCAGCCTCCTGAGTAGCCCTGCAGCTAAGTATTTTTAAGAACAGAGCCATCCCTGACCTATCTTGGTATCCCATAATTTAACTGGTGCAACATAGGGCATTACATCCAGTGGCTAATAGTTAAAATTTGTGGAACAAAAATACAATTTACCAAGTAAAAGAAAACCAGAAAATTAATGAACCTGACACCTTCTTACCTTTCCATATTAAATGCTTGCTTCAGTATTTGGCTAAGAATAATCTTTCACAAATAGAGCAATTCATAAGTTGAGATGAAATATTGAAAGCACTATATAAAAGTCTCCTTTAGAAAATATAATATGCAATTGATTTTTCTCCACTTGCTAAAAACACAAGTCTGCACCAAAAGGCTTTTGAGCTGAGTACATCAGGTTTCCATAGAAGCACATAAAGGTAATAGAAATGTTCTGTTCAGGAGTTTGCAAAATGATATCGCGCAGTTCCCACTTTGAAATGTGTATTTGTTATTCATATTGACTCTGCATCAGGTTACCTATAAATTCTTTGTTTTTGTTGTAGGTGAAAAAAAAGTAAAAAAAATAGTAAACCGTGTACACAAATGATTGATGAGACTCTCCAATGCCAAATGGTTTGAAAGATTCAGTGATAACTCATACTACACAGAAAAATAATAGTTCTATCCTCCTATGAACATTTTGCTAATCTAAAAAGACCTTATCACTTAGAATTAAGATGTTAACCAATCTTTTTCTGGTCTTGGAATCACTAAATTGTTTATATCAGCACCACATATGAGGTAGAATTTCAGAAAAGGCAAGGTTAACAACTTAAAGGGGATCACATGCCAGTTGATCACCTGTGTTAGTTTATGTATGATTTACAAAAAGTGTATATCCTTCTTATTCAGAATTAGGAATTAATTGAACATAATGTCAAAGTCAGCCATAAATCAAGCTTTCTGTTTGCTTAGGTCATATCTAATGAATACTTGGGGCCTACCGAGTAATCATGGAGTTTCTGAAGGCACCTGTTGTTTTACCTCACCTACTGAAAAAAGACTTTGATAACTACAAAGGGAATACTTTCTTATGGTATCTGTTGCTCGTCCCTTTCCATCAGTATTTTCAGCATTGATTTGATACATGCTAGTTGTTTCTTATGCCTAGAATGGCATTTTAAGAAACTACTTTTTGTTGAAAGAGATGTTTACAGTAAGATAGTGTAGATATGAACACAACAATGAGTTTTAAGCTGAAACTCAGCTGAAAAAGTAAGCTGAATTAGATTGAAGGTTACAATTTTTACATTGTCATTTAACACTCCTGGTCTTCTGGAATGTGTCCAAAGAGGAATATGCTTAAAATAGATTTTTTTCATTTCTTATATATTATTCTTTATATATATTCTTATAATGAGGACAAAAATCAAAGCTTTGCTAATGGTAACTGTATTTTTCCTATCATATTGAAGTTTAGTCTATTTTAGTGAGAATATTCTTGTCTAGGGGAGCAAGTTCATGAAAATCATGAAGATCAGTTTCCTTGATGTTTCTGATCTAAAGCATAAGTTGGAAAACTTTGTATGGCCTATGTACTAAGAATATTTTTTCCATTTTTAAAGCTTTGTTAAAAATAAGAAAATAAGGAATATTATGTGACCAAAATTTCATAAGTGGCCACAAAGCCTAAAATATTTACTATCTAGCTCTGTACACAAAAATGTTTGCCAACTCCTGATCTTCACTGCCCTTTGGATAATAATAGAAATATATCTCCAAATTTGCCTTTTGTTTAATAATAGAAATATATCTCCAAATGTATCCAAGAGCCATTGTATCACACTGTTAGAAAATTCTTTAGGTGCAATTGATTCTTACTTGTCTCAGATATATCCTCCTACACAACCGGTCAGATTATATTCAAATTTCTACTTATATTATTTACGTTAGTGAAAACAATACTTATTCCAGGATGTATCATCACTAAAATCTTCCAATTTACCAGAAAATGTGCCTTCTGTATTACAAAGGAAGAGGAATAATGAAAATGGTATATTACATTGCATGACACTTCCCTATTTGTGAGGCACTTGGACTGGACTAGACCAGAGAGCATCCCTTGGGCAGGGCAGGGAAGGCTGAGTGCAAATGCTCATCTTCTCTTCATCCCATCTGACCATACCCTCAGCAAACTTCAAGTTGTTGGCTTTACAACTCCTACCTGATGATCCTGGAGACAGCCTCTACGTCCTTCTCCACACACTTCTCCTGATGGTTGGTCAATATTAATCACTCACAGTTGTCAGCTAACAGATGAGAGCTCTTTGCCATGTTGTTACCTGACAGACTAAGTTGAGGGTTGGGGGAGGGCTGGGGTAGTCGGAAAGGGGGGTTTGCAGATGGTTGGGATAGAGAAAGGGAAAATCAGAAGGTAGAGCTATCCAAGCAGGGTAAGAAAGTGAGAAAAAAGGGAGACAGTAATTTTCAGTACAGTGAATTAAGTTCCCCTTTTGGGCACGAACTGGCAAGTATTTTAGACTTACGTGTTAAAAATAGAATAGATAACTTAGCAAATGACTACATGACTTTAAGTTTCTGAAAGGCAGATAATGAACTAGGAAAAGTTTTAAGACTCAAAGGCAGGGCCAAGAGTGAGATAAAAAAGGAATGGAAACAAAAGAGACTGATTTGAGGGGATTAATGTGCGTATGCCTGTATGTATCCCTAGGGATTATCCTTAATAAAAGAGTAAGCTACAGCCCCAATGTCCATCCACTATTCAGTTTAGATCCTTAGGGGAGAGAAATACAGGGTGTTCTGAAGAATCTCAGGAATGTTAGGCTGCAGTAAAGTTAGAATAGAAAATCAAAAGGACCCAACGATGTCAATTGCCTATACAGGAAACTATCATCAACTTTTGTAGGTGAGTTCAATGGTTTAGAAAGGCTGTATCCCTTCACCAGAGAATACTCTATGTGTGGAACAGATATGTAATAATGAATACCTGGACTGCCCAGTAATTTTTTTCATTAAATATTTTAATATGGAGCATTTGTCACGATTTACAACTGGTTTGAGAAACATCCAGCTTCAGAAACGGTGTATTTCAGGAGTCCGTAATAAGCCAAATGACTGCAGAGGTGGAAAGTGCTCTCAAGACAATATAGTTCTCACTCCTCTAGTAATAGTTGAGCTCTCAGCTCAGGGGAATGGAATGAGACATCATTTCAGCATTGCCTGTCAGCCCTGCTGATTCAATGTCCTTTCTATTATACCCTGTGACGACTGTCTCACCAAAATGTACAGATTTCCTTTTTCACCCGAGAACACTTGAGGCTATCTAGGAAATAATCTCCCTGAGCATTCCTTATGCAACATGAAAGTTCTGTTGTCAGTTCTCAATGAAGCCATCAGATCTTCCTGACTGCTGCCTAACGCAAGTAAGCTTACTCTCTTACAAGTAAGGCATACAACTTGCCTTACTCTCAGGTAAGCTTAGAAACATATTTTGTATCTACTAGATAATTAGTAATATGCTAGCTGCTATAGGATGGAAGGAAAGGAGAAAATAAACCATCTTATTTGAAGTAGCTAACCAAGTCTTGCTCTAGATATATGGAAATTAAATCAATTAGCAATGACATACAGTGCAATGCTTCATATTTTAGTATTAAAGGTGCCTTGCAGAGTTTTCTCAACTCATTTTCAAACATGAATTTATAAAAATCTAAACAGAATGGTAAGAAAAGAAGAAAACATTTGTGCATGTGCTACTTCTAAATGTAAAAGAAAATACAAAAATGTTTCTATGATAAACCTCTATATATACCAGTGTGTTGTCATCATGTTCTAAACTGTAGGAGCACAGGACTCTTGTATCATTCCCTGAGGATTCATAAATTTGATCAAGTAGAGATTTTCAGGAATTGCCTTCCAATCAATTTCCTGAAGTAAGTATGACAAAGTCATGGATACCAAGAACCAATATTTGTAAGGAAGAAAATGTTGATTTTCCAAAAAGGGGGATAAAAGTTTTGAAAGTTGCTGCCTGAAGAAAATAAATGCAAGTTCCACGACATTGGGTAATCAATCTCTCATTGTGACATCAAAAAAAAAAAAAAAGAAAGACATGGACAATAAAAAAAATGATAGTGAAGCACATATTGGTCATTATTAAAAGAAACTCAAATTTTTTGTCCTTTGCTCTCACACCACAGCAAAAATCATCACAGAAGATTTCTGCGACCAAATATATAGGGGTTTTTCTCCACCAATAAGCAATCAATTCTGCAGTGGACATCATCTGGGAATCCTCCAATTCAACATCTGACACTATCCACCTGGAGATAGCATCAGATCCCACAGGTTGAAGGCCCAGTCTTCACGACCACCTCCACTCTTCAGACACCAATTGTAAGTCTGGGCCTCCAGAACATCTGACCAACTGGGGTTCTCACAACCCCTCTTCGGATTCGATTAATTTCCCGGAGTGCCTCACAGAAGTCAGAGAGACACTTATTTGTGTTTATTTGTTTATTGTAAAGGATATTTTAAAGACTACAAATAAAGAGCCAGATGAAGGGATTCTTAGGGCGAGGTCTGGAAGGGTCTTGAGTGTAGCAGTTTCTGCCTCCATGGAGGTAGGGTGCACCACCCTTTTTACATATGGATGAGTGTTTGTTCATCTTCCTGTAGGTCTCTCCACGTTTAGCTCTCTGGAAACCCCTGAATCCCATCCTCTCAGGCCTTATATGGAGACTTCATTGGATAGGAATGATTGCATCACGGACAACCATGTCACAATATGACTGGACAAAAAGGGTATGATTTAAACTCAGCACAGGCCAAACTGTTCAGATTCTTCACTCCTTTCTGTGCAGCATTCCTTCCTCCAGGGTAGGGGGCAGGATCTTCTCTAGAATGAGGGTCTTATGACCCACAATCAGATTAGGGTCCTGTCTTGGAAAGGTGAAAGAAAGGAGGGCAGGAGGAGGTTAGAGGGAAAGATTCTCCTTATTGTAACAAAGGCTATGGGAGCTTAACCCCAGGAACCGTAGATGAAAATTGTCATATTATGATAAATCAAATGAAAACTGAGTTCTTATACTAGCTTTGAAATAGTCTCAAATGCTTCTAAATAACACTGGTATTATAAAATAGGTCTAATGGGACATTGAAAAGCCTGGTTGTTTCTGATGTTAGGATTAATAAGTAAAAACAAAAAAGAAACTGATTGGCACCTAAATATAAATGTCCTGGTCAGGATTTAAAAAAGAATTCATATAAATGACACAACCACATCTTTGAAAATGTGCAATATGTATTATTCAGATATTAGCTGGATCCAGGTATTAGCTGGTATTTCAGCTACCATGGAGTAATTATTTTGTCTTTCTTATGGTTTCCAAAATGTAGATAAGGGAGCTTCACTGCATCTTCTGGAAGCCAAGCCTGGGTTTTGCCATCATTACATGAATTCTGCCACAAATCAAAAATTTGCATTGTTGGCAAAGCTACTCAAACATAGCAAGCTAATTAATACATTATATTGCAGGAAAGAGGCTTAGACAAATGATTACAATTACTTTCCAAAATGTAAAATCAATCATAAATTATCCTTACAATTGCTTGAACTGAAATCGAGAAATAAAGTAAATTACTCATCCTTGTAAGGCCAGTTACAGTAAACTCACTTTCTCAGATCTTTATGGCTTACTAGTTTTTCTGTTTATGTTCCTGACTTTAAGCTAAGTTACCACAGAGATTCTGCAAATATGGGTTTGTTTGTGTGTTTGGAGATAATTGAAGTGGCTCTTTAAGAATCACAAATTTGAAAATGTATTGCTTGAAGTTGCTTTGCAAGATTCGTGTTGGGTCATTAAAAGAGAAAAAATTAAACGATGTGTCTTCAATGAGTGAAAGAAATATTATCTTCTAGATAAATATCAGCCACATGGGGGAAAAATCAAGAAATCATATTTTTAACCCAAATTCTGTAAGAATCTATTGCAAACTACACAATTTTATATAAAGTAGAACTACTAAAGATACAAATCAGGGTGAGATTAAAAGTTTCAAAATTGATGTGTGCTGTTCAAAATCCCCTGACAAGTTGAAGACTTTGACAAAATAATAGTGGCCAAGCATCCTATTTTATGTTTATGCATGTGCCCACAGAAACAGTGTGACAAATGATAAGAAATGGAAAAAAAGTCTTGCAGTCAGTGTGGACATAGCTAATACTGCTATTTACTATTGTCAGAGAATCAACTTAATTATTTTTTTAAAAAGTACAAATAAACTGAGTATACAAGATTTCTTATTTATAGTTCAGACGAAGAAAATAAAGAGAAAAAAGCCCGATAATGTTTCTTAAAATAAGTATTAATTGAAAGTCACCTTTATTTCTTGGGTGTGAAGTAATTGCATATATAGTGTATTAATAATGTGATTCAGAGCAAGAAGGGCTATGAATATTTCTATAATGAGCATGGGGAATTAAAAATAGAGAAAAGATCATGAAAGAGACTACTATTTTCATAAAAATCCATTTTTCCACCTGTGCAATTGGCTATCATGTTTAATCAAACTCTCTTATAGTTGCATGAGATTATGTGAGTTCTGACCATTGAAATGTGGGCAGAAATGATACATGTCATGTCTCAGCCTGGTGACTATTAAAAGAAGACTCCCGACAAATATCTCTGCTGTCTCTTTTCCCTAGTCTGCAAATAAGATGTAGACAAAACGGTAGAGGACTCTAAAGTCCTAAGGCAGGCACTACTTCCTTCGTTGAGAAAGTCTTGCTATGAACCTTGCTATAAATCATCAACCTAACTAAGCAGTATGCTTGGTTATACAGTTGATTTACATTCTGCCACAAGCTCCTTTTTTTTTCTTTTTTTTTTTTTTTTGCTGAAGACAGGCAATTTGTAGACTCTCACACTTTGAATAGTACTGCTCTAGGAAGGCAAAAGCAAGTTGGATCCCTGAGTCACTTCTTAGAACAGATCACCAGACCAATCACAGCCATATTAGACTGTTACCAAAATAAGAAATAGACTGCTATTATTTCAGTGAAACTACTAACATTATTGATTTTTAAAAGCACTTAGAGAACCTTAATATATATTGTTAAAAAGAAAAAAGATTCTATCCTACAAATAAAATACACAGTATTTTCAGATGATCTTAAAATGTTGACAAAAGTTTTATGAATTTCACAAAGTGGAAATTAAGTAGAACATACATTCTAGCCATAAAAAATGAACTAGTAATTAAGATTACTTTAGTAATCTTAGTGAAGCTTTAGTAAGGTTTAGTAAAAAAGATTTAGTAAAGCTTAAATAAATGAAAAGTGAAAGCAAAATATTACCTTTGATAGCTCTTTGGCTAAAGAAGAAATTGAAAACTTTAAATAGCAAGCATTTAGAAAATGCCAATGATGAGGTCATTATTATTAAAATCAGGAAATCGAGGGCAAAGTTGTTTTGACATGCATTTTGTGAAGCAATAGTAAAAGCAATGAATTAGGCAATCACTCAGTAAGTGTAATCAAGAACCTACAAATGCATAATACAGAAAAATATTAAGAAATTATTTAACTTGAGGAAAAATATTAATTACCAAAATTCACTCAAAAAGAAGTTTATGCCTGATGAGAAAAATAGTTAAGAATACATAAAATTTGTCATACTATAACTTCTACAAAAATGTAGAGGGAGTCAGTATACATTGTGTGAGTTTCAAAATCTAATAAGTCAGAAATATGTATATACATATTGAAATATATGAAAATATAATGTATATTTCTTTTAAATTATCAGAGTAAAGAAATTAAGCTAAATAAAAAGTATATATCAAACAAAAAAGAAAAATGAAAAAATTTTAAGTCAATCTATTAAGCATAAGATAAGATGACAAAAGATCGAAACATATCTGCCATAACAGTAACAATAACAAACATAAAAATAACCATATCGAGGTTCAAAAAACAGATGGAGCCATATTGTGTTTATAGGAGACACACTTAAAATTGGCTTGGAATCTGTAAAATTGTTTAAAGATCTATCAAATAGATACAAGCACAAAGAAAGGAAGACTCAGAATATTTAAATGAGTCAAGTTTGAATTTAAGGTTACAAAAATAAATGGAACATATAGGATAACTTTTCATTAAGAAAATATTCAATAAAACATGCTAATAAAAGATAAAGCAAGTATTATTTGAAATGTAAGGAGAAATAAACACAAATATAACTATAGTGGCAAGATAAATTTACAGAATTCTCAGCCCCAGCAAATTAAGTATAAAGTTCTAAAACTGAATGAGAGGAATATAACTAACTTGATTAAAAAACTGATATTAATATATAGAAATGTTCTCATTTTAAATTGCTCACATATTATTTACAAAAATCAACCATAGTGGCTCACAAAGACACAGTTAATAAGTTTTAAAATGTAGAAATTATACATATTTTGCTCTCTGACTACCGTTTTGTTAATTAAAACTAAATGTATTAACACTGACTTAACATTGAACTTCTCTTAAACAATACATAGAGCCAGGCATGGTGGCTTATGCCTGTAATCCTAGCACTTTGGGAAGCCAAAGCGGGTGGATCACTTTAGGTCAGGAGTTCAAGAGCAGCCTGGCCGACACGGTGAAACCCCATCTCTACTAAAACCGCAAAAATTATCTGGGCATGGTGGTGAACGCCTATAGTCCCAGCTACTTGGGAGGCTGAGGCAGGAGAATTGCTTGAATCCCCGAGGCGGAGGTTGCAGTGAGCCGAGATCATGCCACTGCACTCCAGCCTGGGCAATAGAATGAGACTCTGTCTCAAGGGAAAACAAACAAACATAGAAATGCTAATTAAATAAAACAAAACTTGTAGAAAAGCTTAAAGCTTATCTTTCTGTTAAGTAAACTGAAAATTACATGTATAAGCTCAGAAGCTGTTACCAGATCAGACTTAGAAAAATCTTTGATCTGGATATAAGACCTAATGGCAAGAGGTTTTATGCCCGATGTGAATAAAAGATATGGCCTTGGGCTCCTGAGTGGTAGAAAAATAGTATTGAGATCTTTGAATCAAGCTCTTTCAGTAAAAAGGCAAATTTTAAAATCTTCAATCACTGGAAGATAGAAGACACAAGGTTCAAGATAAAATAAAGTAAAAATCACTTCAAGCAGGTAAGGCATTTAAATTTATAGCGTCTGAATGGTGAAGAATTCTCAAACAAGAAATAATTGTATAAACTATTCTCAGTATATTCCTCAGTGAAGTAAATGCAAAATTGTCTCTAAAAAATAGTTTTACGGTTCAAACTTTACAGGTGTGCCAAAGGAAAACCTGCTTCTACTAAAAATTAACGTACATTAAAAAAATTAACAAAAATGCAAACATCACCATGAGTGAGAGTCAGCAGACAACAAATTGGAGGTTAGCATCCGTTGAGCTTAAGATCAATTGTTTCTTGAGTTCAAGAAATAATATTCTGAGAGACTCAAGAGGAAGTATGCTTTAAATAACTCAACAATAAATGAAGTAATGTAAATCAGAAGAAAATAATAAAATAGTATAAATAAAAACAACAAACAAATTTTGAGTAAATATAAAAAGAACTTCCAGAAACAAAAAATGTAGTAGTAAAAGTACAAAACTTAATAAACTTAATGGTGGATTTAGAAGATTAGACATAGATGAAGAGATAATTAGTACATTCAAAGAAACATATGAGGAAAGTACTCAGAATGCAATATAAAAAGTTGAAGAGATAAAACATCTGAAAGAGCGATAAAGAAACAATGGAGAAACAAATAATGTATATCTGAGAATGTATTATATACATGAAATAATATACATCAACTGAAATTATAATAATAACAAACTACATAATTAATAATGGGACACTTGGTTATCTCTATGGAAAAATTAAAATGAATACCTGACTTACTCTTTATGAAAAAATCAAATCAAGATGAATTAATTACACAAGTATAAAATATAATCTTTCAAACTTTTAGAAAAATAGAGTATTTTTTATAAAGTTAGGCTAGGAATGATTTCAAAATATTATACAACATAAATCATAAAGAAAAGGACTAAGCTTTAATGTAGTTACATTAAAATTTAAATCTTTTCACAGAAAAGAATAACATAAAAATCAAAACACAGGTACAAGCAGAGCATGTAACTGGTAATGCATTAGCATCCAGAATATATTAAAAATTCCACCCAGGAAGTGAAGGTTTCAGTGAGCCAAGATCATGCCACTGCACTCCAACCTGGGCAACAGAGAAAAACTCTGCCTCAAAAAATAATAATAAAAATTCAAATAGTCTATAAGAAGCCATCAAGATAAAAACAAATAGAAGAATGGTCATAGGATATGAACAGAAATTTTACAGAAAATGAATCCAATAGCCAATAAACATGAAAACCAATCTTATTAATAAACAGAGAAGTTCAAATTTTAATAAGATACCAAATTATTATCTTGTTGGAAAAAATTAGCAAGTCTGACAAAATGTTGACAATTAAGCAGGGATACCTTGACTCATATTTTGCTGGTTGGATATAAATTGTTACAACTAAGCAATTGGGCAATGTATAGTAAAGTTTTAATAATTGTACTATTTCATCTAACAATTTTACTTCTAGGTAAATCGTATTTCAAAAGTTTCCCCTTGAGCATTAAAAGACATATACAAAGATATGCTTTAAAATATTATTTATAACAACAAAAAAAGCAACCTAATTTTATATCTGTGGAAAAATAAAAATATATTTATTTATTTACATAATTTAACACTATAACAAGGTGAAAATTAGTAGATATACATAAGCCAACATGAACAAATGTAAAAATCATCAATATTGAGAAAAACTGACCCGCAGAAAGTTAGGTATATTATGCCATTTATGTAAATGTTTTAAACAACAAAACGTTGCTTTAAATTGACTAAAGACATTTAAATTGACATTTTTACCAATATAATAAGATTATTTAAGATATATGTGAAAATGATACATTTGAAATTTAGAATTTGTGTGTACTCTGAAAGAAAGGCAAAAAAAGATGGATCTTAAACCACAAATTAGGTTCTAAAAAAGTAAACAAACTTGCAGATAATTAAATATGTTAAATCTTTGTTGTGTGTACATAATTGTATGCCATATTATCTTTTGCATTTTCCTAAATGTTTAAAATATTTTACATGTGAAATCAAAAGTACAAGAAAAAAGGAAAAGTTTGACTTCATCAAAATTAAAAATTTTCATATTTCAAAAAACACAGTTAGGAAAGTTAAAAGGCAACTCACGCAATGGAAGAAAATTTGATATAGATTACATTGAATCTATAGATTCCTTGGGTAGTATATTAGTCTGTTTTCACACTGCTAATAAAGACATACCCAAGACTGGGCAATTTACAAAAGAAAGAGGTTTAATGGACTCACAATTCCATATGGCTGGGGAGGTGTCACAATCATGGTGGAAGGCAAGGAGAAGCAAGTCACATCTTACACGGATGGCAGCAGGCAAACTCCTGTTTTTAAAACCATCAGATCTCATAAGACTCATTCACTACCATGAGAACAGCATAGGAAAGACCTGCCCCCATAATTCAATCACCTCCAACCAGGGTCCTCTCACTACACATGGGAATTGTGGGAATTACAATTCAACGTGAGATTTGGGTGGGGACACAGCCAAACCATATCATTCCATACCTGGGCCCTCCCAAATCTTATGTCCTCACATTTCAAAACAATTATGCCTTCCCAACAGTCACCCAAAGTCTTAACTCCTTTCAGCATTAACTCAAAAGTCCACAGTCCAACGTCTCATCTGAGACAAGGCAAGTCTTTTCCGCCTGTGAGTCTGTAAAATAAAAAGTAAGTTAGCTACTTCCTAGATACAATGGAGGTACAGGCATTGGGTAAAAACAGCCATTCCAAATGGGAGAAATTGACCAAAACAAAGGGGCTACAGACCCTATGCAAGTCTGAAATCTGGCAGGGCAGTCAAATCTTAAAACTCCAAAATGATCTTCTTTGACTCCATGTCTCGCATTGAGTCATGCTGATGCAAGAGGTAGGTTCCCATGGTCTTGGGCAGCTCTGCCCCTGTGACTCTGCAGGGTGCAGCCTCCCTCTCAGCTGCTTTCATTGGCTGGTGTTGAGTGTCTGCAGCTTTTGTAGGTGCACAGTGCAAGCTGTTGGTGGATCTACTATTCTGGAGGCTGGAGGAGGGTGGCCCTCTTCTCACAGCTCCACTAGGCGGTGCCCCAGCAGGGACTCTCTGTGGGGGCTCCTACCGCACATTTCCCTTCTGCACTGCCCTAGCAGAGGTTCTCCATGAGAGGCCCCTGCCCCCCGACCCCTAGCAAACTTCAGCCTGGACATCCAGGCATTTCCATACATCCTCTGAAATCAAGGCAGAGGTTACTAAACCTCAATTCTTGACTTCTGTGCACCTGCAGGCTCAACACCACATGGAAGCTGCCAAGGCTTGGGGCTTGCACCCTCTGAAGCTGCAGCCTGAGCTGCACCTTGGGCCATTTTAGTCATGGCTAGAATGGCTGGGATGCAGAGCACCAAATCTCTAGACTACATACAGTATGGGGACCCTGGGCCTGGCTCACAAAACAACTTTTTCCTCCTAGGCCTCTGGGTCTGTGATGAGAGGGGCTACTGTGAAGACCTCTGACATAGCCTGAAGACATTTTCTCCATTGTCTTGATTAACAATGGCTCCTCATTACTTATGCAAATTTCTGCAGCCAGCTTGAATTTCTACTCAGAAAATGGGGTTTTCTTTTCTATCACATTGTCAGGCTGCAAATTTTCTGAACTTTTATGCTCTGCTTTCCTTATAGAACTGAATGCCTTTTACAGTACCTAAGTCACCTCTTGAATGCTTTGCTGCTTAGAAATTTCTTCCACCAGTTATCCTAAATAATCTCTCTCAAGTTCAAAGTTCCACAAATCTCTAGGGCAGGAGCAACATGCCGCCAGTCTCTTTCCTGGAGCATAACAAAAGTCACCTTTGCTCCATTTGCAAACAAGTTCCTCATCTCCATCTGAGACCACCTCAGCCTGGACCTTATTGTTCATATCGCTATCAGAATTTTTGTCAAAGCCATGCAACAAGTCTCTAGGAAGTTTTAAACTTTCCCACATTTTCCTGTCTTCTCCTGAGCCCTCCAAACTGTTCCAACCTCTGCCTCTTACCCAGTTGCAAAGTCATTTCCATATTTTCAAGTATATTTCAGTAATGCCCCACTCTACTGGTTCCAATTTACTGTATTAGTCCATTTTCACACTGCTCATAAAGACATACCTGAGACTGGGCAATTAACAAAAGAAAGAGGTTTATTGGACTTACAGTTCCACATGGCTGGGAAGGCCTCACAATAATGGCAGAAGATGAAAGGCACATCTCACATGGTGGCAGAAAAGAGAAGAGCTTGTGCAGGGAAACTCCTGTTTTTAAAGCCATCAGATCTTGTGAGACTTATTCACTATCATGATAACAGTACAGGAAAGGCCCATCCCCATAATTCAATCACCTCCCACTGGGTTCCTTCCATGACATGTGGGAATTGTGGGAGTTACAATTCAAGATGAGATTTGGGTGGGAACACACCCAAACCATATCAAGTAGTATCGGCATTTTAACAGTACTTATTGTTCCAATTCATGAGCGTGGAATATTTTTCTCATTTTTCTGTGTTCTATTCAATTTCTTTCATCAATGTTTTGCAGTTTTCACTGTGGAGATCTTTTATTTCTTTTGTTAAGCCAATTCCAAGTATTTCATTTTGTTTGTAGCTATTGTAAATGGGATTACTTTCTTGATTTCTTTCTCGGATGGTTCATTGTTGGCATATGTAAATGCTACTGATTTTTGTATGTTGATTATTGTATCCTGCAACTTTTCTGAATTTGTTTATCTATTCTAATAGTTTTTTGGTGGAATCCTTAGTTGTTTCCTAATATAAAATCATATTATCTGCAAATAAGGATAATTTGACTTCTACCTTTCCAATTTGAATGCTCTGTATTTGTTTCTCTTGGTGAGATTACTCTAGCTAGGAGTTCAAGTACTATGTTGAATAACAGTGGTCAAAGTTGGCCTCTATGTGTTCCAGATCTTAGAGGAAAGGCATTCAGTTTTTTCCCATTCAGTATGATACTAGCTATGAATCTGTCATACACAGCATTTATTACGCTAAGGTATGTTCCTTCTATACCCAGTTTTTTGAGAGCTTTTATAATGAAGGAATGTTGAATTTTATCAATTGCTTTTTCAACATCAATTGAAATGGTCATATGGGTTTTTTCCTGCATTCTATTAATATAATGTATCACATTGATAGATTTGTGTATGTTGAACCATCCTTGCATCCCTGGGATAAAATCCCGCTTGGTCATAATGAACGACTTTTTTAATGTGTTGTTGAATTAGGTTTGCAAGTAGTTTGTTGAAGAGGTACAACTTTGGTGGTCTTGGATAAGATCTGGAAGAATTTTCTGGATTACCAGGCAGAGACTGTTGTTCTCTTCCCTTACTTTTCCCCAAACAAATGGAGTCTCTTTGTGCTGAGCTGCCTGGAGCTGGGGGAGGGGTGACCAGGAACCCCTGTGGTCACCCCAGTAAGGACTGCTGGGTCAAACCTGAAGCCAGTACAGCACTAGGTCTCACCCAGGGCCCAAAGTGACCACTGCCTGTGTACCTCCAGTGTTCACTCAAGGCCCAAAGGCTCTTTGGTCAGCAGGTAGTGAATCCAGCCAGGCTTATGTCCTACCCTTCAGGGCAGCAAGGTCCTCCCCTGAACAGGTTTGCTATCCAGAAATGCTGACCAGAAATGCTATCCAGGAGCCAGGACCTGGAGTTGGAGACTGTAGGAATCTACTTAGTGCTCTGTTCTACGATGGTTCATCTGGCACCCAATCCATAAGACAAAGTCCTTTCACTCTTCCTTCTTCTCCTCTCAAACAGAAGACATTTGTCCCCATGCACCACTGCCCCTGGACTATGGGGAATTCTGCCTGGCTACTGCCAATGTTTACTCAAGGCCCAAGGTCTCTTCATTTACCCTATGGTAAATGCTGCTAGGCCTGGGTCTCTCCCTTCAGGGAAGTGGGTTTCCCTTTGGCTCAGGATGAGTCCAAAGTGCTGTCCAAGGCCTGAAACTGAGGACCTCAAGAGCCCACTTGGTGCTCTACCTTACTGTGGCCAAGGTGCAAGACAAAGTTTCCTTTACTCTTCCCCCTCTGTTCCTCAAACAGGAGTCTCTCCCCGTAACCATTCCAGCTGGGAATGTGCTGAGTCACAATTGAAGCCAGCATGGCACTGGGTCTCACTCAAGGTTCATGGCATGTACTACCTGGCTACCACTTCTGAATATTCAGGGCCCATGGGCACTTTAGTCAGCAGGTGATAAATATCTCCAGTATTATGTTCTTCTCTTCAAGGCAGCTGGTTCCCTTGTGGCCCAGGGTGTATCTAGAAATGTCATCCAGGAGCTAGGGCCTGTAATGGGTACCTCAGAATTCTGTCTAATGCCCTATTCTACTGTGGCTGAGCTGGTATCCAAGTTGCATACCAAGCTGGTATGCAAGAGGGAAGTTACTCTTCCCTCTCCTCTTTTCAAGCAAAGGGAAGGAGTCTCCCCTAAAGCTGTGACCTGCACTGCCTAGGGTTAGGGGAGTGGTGATACAAGCACTTCCTTGGCCACTCTGTCTGGTGTCTCAGTGGATCACATGAACCCCATGTCCACTGGCTTTAAGTCCAATATAGCACCAGGACTTGCCCAGGAATTGTAGTCTTTGTGGCCTAGATTGCCTTTCAAGTTTATTTAGAACTCCAGAGTGCTTTAGCTTGAGATAGTAGGGCTATACAGAACTCAGAATCTGACTGCCAGGATGGATGATTCCCCTCTGGTTAGAGCTGGTCCAAATGCTCTCTTTGTGGATGCCAGCTGAATTCTGCACTGAGTCGCTTTCCACTGTGACAGGCAGCACTGAATTCAAATGTAAAGCCCCACAATCACTGTTCTCTCCCTCTCCCAAGTGCACAGATTCTCTCTCCAAGCCATGTGGCTGCTGGTGGTGGTGGGAGGGAGAGTGGTATTCACAATTTAAGACTGTCTTTTCTACCCTCTACACTGCCTCTTTCCTCGATATAATATTAAAACCAGATACTGTGATCACTCATCTGATTTTTGGTTCCTATGGAGCTGCCTTTTTCTTTGGATAGTTGTTCAACTTGGTTTTCCTGTGGTGTCAGGCAATTGCTACAGGGTTCTATTTGGCCATCTTGCTCCACCTGCCTCTCATAACTTTTTTATTTAGAAAAAAATCATAAGGATTATAATCATTTAAAAAATAAATACAAGGAAAGCACTAGGGTAGAGTTCAGAAATCTAGCACATATAACTAATGCTTATTAGATGTATGTTCTAGGTTCTGTTATTTGATGCTTTTATGCTTTAATTTTCTCACCTGGAAATAGTATATTACATAACAAAAATGGCATTGGTATGAAAAACATGAAGCACACAGTTGGCAAAGAGTAGTGTTCAAAAAGTGTCAGATATTAAGAATTAATTTACAACATTCTTAAATTTTTCAGACTAGTATAAATAAAAGCAAATTTTTCTTTGACATTTTACATTAATCCTGAATATTTCCACTTTGGGTAATTCTCCTGGAGGAATCAGAAGCAAGTTATGACATGCTTTCTAAAACAAACTTCTATCTTCTATGCAAATGGAAATTAATAGATATTTATAAACACGAGAATAATCTAATCACACTTAGGAAGATTATCTGATGGCAGAATAAACAGACTGGCAGATGCAAAGACTTGGGTGAAGGAGTGATCAGATAAAACTACTAGGCATTGCTGGAAGAGAAAGACAAGAGTCTGAGCTAGATAATAATGGAAAGGGTGAGTTCTTGAGTTGTTGTCTTCTTCATGGAAAATCCAAATTTCAGCTATTGATTAGACTACATGTTAAAAATGTGAAACCAGACTTTGTTCCATTTTGTTTCCTCTTCAATATTTATAGAAATGGGTTGCAATACGGCTTTCCTCACTCACGCATAACATAGAAATCCTTATACGGAAAAGAACATAGACTTTTTTAAGTTCATGGATAGAGAATGGGGCAATGATGTTTGACCTGATAATGATATATTTATATAGAACTTTACAGTGTACACACTGCTTTGAACAACATTACATTATTTTTGATCTCTCATTTATCTCAGATGGTAGGTAGGATCACAACTGTATTCCTATTTTAAATATGAGTAATCTCATGTTTAGAAAATTTTAAATGAGTTACTCAAGATTATTTCACTAGTTAATGACAGATCTAAGACTTAAAATTACATATTTTGATTCCATGTTCAATATTGCTACATGGTAGGTAAAACACACATCCTCATAAAGCAAATCACCAGTTGCAAGGGAGAACGGAAAAAGCATACACTCCACCTCACAATAAACACCATTTTCTCCTTTAAATTTTCATGAATGAATGGATTACTTGCATTGATTAAATTCACTTTTAAACGTTATTTCTCTTTTTCATCATCTATATGTAGAATATCAATTTATTAAAATGCAGCTAACTCTAAAGTGTCAATTATTCACCCAAGACTGTAAATAGCCTTATTGATAAATACTGAGTGACTTTCCTACTTCTTTCTTCAGACTTAGTGAAAGAGTACCTGTAATATGCTAACAGTTAAATAGCAACATGAATAATTCTCAAGAGTCAGGCAAGCCTACAGTGTTTTATACTGCATTTAATATTTTTCTCTATGGAACATATATCTTAGTCTTTGAAGTTATACATTTGTGAAAAAGAAGCAACTTCAAATTACCATTATTCTATATTTTTATAATTCTCACTGCATATTTGTAAGAAAAGTTGACAGCAAAGAACATTAATGTAGAAAATATGTGTTATTTTGAAACATTTCTACCATGTGGTCACAATAATAGAACAGGTTGATTTAATTTTCCTTGAACTTTTTTCTCTCTTACAGAGAAGGCATATATATAGATCTGTTTTCACTGTATTTGCCCCTCTCAAAAATGTTTCAGTTGGTTTCCTATTTAAAATATATATTTCAATTAGGGGAAAATACATGTTTAATCAGTGAGTTTGCAGGAATAGGTACTATTTAGTATTAATAGTTTACAGGTAGTTTAACAGTTTACTATTAAATAGGTACTATTTAGAGAAGCGCAATAATTTTCTAAGCTGGAAAAATTAAGAGGTCAACCCCATAAAAATTCATTATCTCTTTTCTTTATAATGAGTAACATGCTAACATAAGGACAAGATTGCCTTAAGAGTATTTTCTGCCCTTATTTAAGTTGAATATGGTTTTCTCTTTTTAAAACTTGTTTCATAATAATATTAAAATACGCTTGTTATAACAAGTGAAACATTATGGAATACAGAATTCAAATGCAAAGCTTATTATCTCACCTTCGTTCACTCCAATATTAGATAAACAAAACTTAAAGGCAGTTGTCATCATCAGACCTGTACAAAAAAATATATTAAAGAAAGATCTTAAAGCTGATGGGAAATTCTAACAGATGGAAATTTAATTTTACTCATAGAGATGAAGATGTTTAATATGCAGCTAAATATAAAATGCTTTTTTCTCATGATTTGGTTTACTTAAAAATGAATAATTGATTAGGCTTTGTAAAAACTAAAAACTTTTATTCACGAAAAGTCACTACCAAGAAAGTGAAAAGATGACCCACCCAGTGGAAGAAAATATTTGCAAATCATATATTATATAACAACCAAATATCTGGAATGCATAAAGAACTCTTACAACTCAACAGTAAAAAGAAAAATTACTCAGCTAAAACTTGGGCAAAAAATTTGAATCGACATTTCTCCAGAGGATATATACAAATGGCCAAGAAGCACATGGAAAGTGTTCAACATCATTAGTCATTAGGGAAATGCAAATTAAAACCACAATGTGATATCACTTAACACCCATTAAGATAACCATAATTCTAAAAAACAAGTATTGGAGAGAATTAAATAAATGTGAGCCCTGATACATTGCTGATAGAAATATAAAATGGTGCAGCCACTGTAGAAAACAGTTTGTCCATTTCTCAAAAAGTTAAATACATAGTATCATATGACTCAAAAGTTCTGCTCATTGGCATATACCCGAAAGAACTGAAATCAGATATTCACAATAAATTTGTGCACAAATTTTCATAGCAGCATTATTTCTAATATCCAAAAATTGAAAACAACCCAAATGTTTATACTGTGGTGTATACATACAATAAAATGTTATTCAGTCATAAGAAATGAATGGAAACTAGAAACAAGTGTCCATCAAGACAAAACATAAAAAAACTATAGGAAAATTCATCAATGGATGAATGAATAAAAATGTAATACACACAATGGAATACTATATAGCCATGACAAAGAACAATATTCTGTCATTTTTAACAACATGAATGAAGCTACAGAACACTATGCTAAGTGAAATAAGCCAGGAACAGAAAGGCAACTACTGCATAATGTCACTTATATAAGAAATTTTAAAAAGTCAAACTCACAGAAGCAGAGAAGACAATGGTTACTAGAACCTAGGGGTTTCAGGGGTGTGAGGAATGGGGATATGTTGGGCAAAGGGTACAAAGTTCCAGTTAGACAAGAGGAATAAATTTTAGAAATCTATTGCACAACATGGTAACCACAGATTATAATAATGTATATTTCAAAATTGTGAAATGAGTAGATTTTAAATGTTCTCACCAAATAAATAAATAAATAGATGAAGTGGTAGATATGTTAATTAGCTTGATTTAGTCTTTTTATAATTTATACATATATCAAAAATATCACATTCTATCCCATAAATATATACAATTATTACTTGTCAATTAATTTTAAAAATGTATATATATCAATTCTATTGTAAAATAAGTGTATTTTTGTTATTATCTTTCTACTTATAAGAATTATTTATATATTCTGGGTACTGATCTGTCAATTTTATGTGTTGCAAGTATTTTTGGCTGTTTGAGACTTTATTTTCACAAACACGGCCTTGAATTTTAGCATAGTCTAGTTTAGCAATCATTTCTTTTTTGGTTAGTGCTTTCTGAGTAAAATTTAAAGATCAGCATTCATTTACTTACAAACACTAGAAAATTCAACTTAAATTGCCATAAACAAAAAATGTAACCATTGTCTCATATAATTGCAGGGTCTTTGGGGAATGATATCTTCAGGTACAGCTTTATTTAGAAACAAATGACCACCAGGTCTCATCTCTGTATTCTGGCTCCTGAAGGTTGGCTTCCTTCATTCCCATATTCTAGGTGTTGGTCACTGGCAGCCTTAGGCTCCTGATCAATGCAAAATATGATACCTCCAGACCTTTCACTTTCATACTATGAAATCCATAGTAACTATATAAGGAAAGTTTCTCTTTACCAGAAGCCCCAGCAGACATTACCTCACAATGGTTCTTATTTGTATACATGTCCATCTTGAACGTATAACTATGGCTAAGAGGATGGGCATGCTGATTGGTTTAGAACAATCAGGACTCACTTCTGCATCTGAAAACTGAGTCAACTACTGAAAAGCACAGGAGTTAAGAGTGGGAAAATCAGGGTAAAGTTACCAAAAACACTAAACCTTTGGTATTGGTGGCCAAAAAAACTAATAAGTGTTCAAATAATGATTATTTTTGACTTCACATGTGACACTGATACACGATTACTACTAGAGTTAAGAATAGACACTTTATTTTAATTACTAGCATTTCCATTGACTATGTGATAATTATTTATCCTAAGTCACAATTGCTTCATATTTAAAATAGAAACAAAACACATAGTTAAGGTTATTGTGGATGAAATAAAAATTATATGTAAAGCACTTGATACAATGCATGATAAATTTAGTGATGTAATAATTATTAACATTTGAATGTTAATACAAAGTATGTGCTGCCTTTCCTAAGGGTAGTTGCATGTGAAGATTCCTCTCTGATTATGATACTGATGGTGTCATCCTTCGTGAATTAAATGTCAGTGAAGGGAGATGAACCCAAAATACAGAGCTTTTGCCTGCCCCAGTGAAATCCAACCTGCAGAGATCTGTAGTAAAGAAGAGAAACAGCACAGATCTTCATTCTCAACAGACCCACTGTGCTGTTTTAATCTTACCTCAAGTTCTTCCTTTTGCTAAAAAAAAGTGAATTTAGGGAATTTAGTTATCTGTAATTTTCTTATCAATAAAATGTCCAATAACATCAGCAAAGAGAGTAAAAGTTACGTTAGATGGCTAGCCCTTCACCAAAATAAGAACTCAATGAACATGAGTTCCTCCTACTCCCTTCCCCGACACCAAACCCAGGACCTTTTTTAGTCCTTCACATTTCTTTCATGTTCCTAAATCAACATTCACTAGCAAAAGCATACATCCTTTTAAGGAAACAAATATTCTTAGGGTTTCTCTCCAAAAATGTATTCCCAAGAAAAGCCATCATCCAGGGAATACTCAAGATGGGGCACAGCACTTCCCACTTACTGTAAGAACGTTGCAAAGTGGTGTGAAGCCAAATATTTAATTTATTCTGTTTTGGCTTATTTTGGCCAATTTTGAATTCTTGCTTATTTGGGGGGAACTGCACTTACAACACCCAGCATGAGACAGATTTTTCAGGTCAATTAAGAAACAAAAATGCATTTAATATAAATGTTGGAGTCTTTTAAAACAGGCTATTGTATTCTTACATTTGAGAAAGTTCACCAAAGTCCTACAGTTACTGTTCCATGAGGCGATATTATACTATTATCCCTGGCAGTCAGTGAGAAAAGATATTTAGTTAACCTACACACTAAAAACAAGTTTAAGAATATCTGAAAACAAGTCAATCTCTAAGCACATTTTCACTGACTACTGGATCTGCCCACTCTCTATTAGCAATACAAGGAAAACCAAATAAATCATAATTTTTAAAAACATAAACCATTACAGACACAGAATGATATTAATCATATGCAAAAACAATTGCTAACATAATATTGGGAACTGGCCAGACTGTAGGCCCATTTTGCTTTTTGTACCATATATTCCTGGGAGGGTCTTAACATTTACTTGGTCTAGGATTTCAAAATCTAATTATGTATGTTGCAAGTGTTATATTTAAACCTTTGGCAATTTCTACTCATCCCAAATAACTTCAGTCAATTATTTATATCACTGAAGTTACAAATAAAAGATTTTAAAACATTTAGATAATTCAGGTGAAAGTAAGTTGTGCATATTAAATTATATGAGTAATTTATCTGATATTTTTATTACAAAATTTTGAGATAGTTGCTTCTCAGTCCACATGCCATCTGGCTCTTGGAGGCCACGGAGCCCAGAATGACTGGGAAAGGCACTCAACTGGGAAGAAGGAAAGCAATGCTGGAGGAAGGAACCCAAGGCATTCCTCCTCTGGGAGGAAGGTCAAACCAGAAGAATGTTTAAGGCAACCTGATAAACTCAATCCTTGGACCACTTCAGAAGCACTCACGAACATCTGAGGAAAATCTTGAGGCAACTGTCTACCAACTTCTCCAGAAAAAGACACAACTGCTTCTGCTTTAGTAACATTTGTCTCCTTGTTAGGCAGACTCAGTGGCCATTTGTTTGATGCATGATTCACTGGTGAACTTTACAGAGACAATCTGTCTTTAAGATAAAAGGAAGCACTTGACATTTTAGTCAATCAACAATCAACAAACTACCCAAAGTTGACATGGTTCAGAGGTTTAATCACTGCTAGAGTCAGCCTGGCTTCTCATGGTGAGTGAGGTGGGGGTTTAGGCATTGAGGAAATAAGGAAGAATTTGGAGTAAGGAAGAAGTAAGTTCACGGAGACAGGGGGAGAAAGGACTTCTCTAGCATTTTCTTTCTTTGACTAATCCAAATTCCTAATTTCCCTAACAGGATATCTAGCAAAATGTTCCTGTCAACTGAGACAGGGCCCTTACGGAGCAATAAAAGAAGATTCTTCCAACAGGAATATAATGGTATATTTTGGAGATGATCAAGGAATGAGAAACAATAAATAGTGATGTTGCTTAGCACCCATTATTTCACAACCTATGAGTCAATATTTGTACAGAGTTCTGAGTTCATAGGGTTAAAGTATATAGAAATAATTACCATTAATTATAAAGCTTTGCAGTCCTCACTCTCAAGGCTGTATTTACAGAAGCAGTCTTAACATCTCTCTGAAGAGCCGTTAGCCAAACTGACTGAAGAGGAGCATCCTGAGAGCACTATAATTCATCAATCACAGCATCATCTTGACATTGTGAAGCACATGGGGTGGCACTGGAATAACACGTACTGGACTACAATTGCATATTCTCTTCTTTCTCATCAAAGATGTGGGGAATTTATCTTTATTAACTCACAGTTTCTGTTTTGATACAATGGCAATAATAATAGCATACTTTCTTTTTTTAATAATAATTACTATTTATTAAGCTCTATGTGCATTATCTCAATTCACAAAACACCCCCATCAGATAGATACTATTGCTATTTTTCTCCCCCCATGGAATTATTTTTTAATTATTACTATATTTTAAGTTATAGGGTACATATGCACAACGTGCAGGTTTGTTACCTATGTATACATGTGCCATGTTGGTGTGCTGCACCCATTAACTCGTCATTTACATTAGGTATATCTCCTAATGCTATCCCTCCCCTCTCCCCCAACCCCACAACAGGCTCCAGTGTGTGATGTGCCCCACCCTGTGTCCAAGTGTTCTCATTGTTCAGTTCCCACTTATGAGTGAGAACATGCGGTGATTTGTTTTCTGTCCTTGCGATAGTTTGCTCAGAATGATGGTTTCCAGTTTCATTCGTGTTTCTACAAAGGACACAAACTCATTCTTTTTATGGCTGCATAGTATTCCATGGTATATATGTGCCACATTTTCTTAATCCAGTCTATCATTGATGGACGTCTGGGTTGGTTCCAAGTCTTTGCTATTGTGAATAGTTCTGCAATAAACATACATGTGCATGTGTCTTTATAGCAGCATGATTTATAGTCCTTTGGGTATATACCCAGTAATGGGATGGCTGGGTCAAATGGTATTTCTAGTTCTAGATCCTTGAGGAATCGCCACACTGTCTTCCACAACGGTTGAACTAGTTTACAGTCCAACCAACAGTGTAAAAGCATTCCTATTTCTCCACATCCTCTCCAGCAACTATTGTTTCCTGACTTTTTAATGATCGCCATTCTAACTGGTGTGAGATGGTATCTCATTGTGGTTTTGATTTGCATTTCTCTGATGGCCAGTGATGATGAACATTTTTTCATGTGTCTGTTGGCTGCATAAAATGTCTTCTTTTGAGAAGTGTCTGTTCATATCCTTTGCCCACTTGTTGATGGGGTTGTTTGATTTTTTCTTGTAAATTTGTTTAAGTTCTTCGTAGATTCTGGATATTAGCCCTTTGTCAGAGGGTAAATTTTAAAAATGTTCTCCCATTCTGTAGGTTGCCTGTTCATTCTGATGGTAGTTTCTTGTGCTGTGCAGAAGCTTTTTAGTTTAATTACATCCCATTTGTCAATTTTGGCTTTTATTGCCATTGCTTTTGCTGTTTTAGTCATGAAGTCCTTGCCCATGCCTGTGTCCTGAATGGTATCACCTGGATTTTCTTCTAGGGTTTTTATGGTTTTAGGTTTAACATTTAAGTCTTTAATCCATCTTGAATTAATTTTTGCATAAGGTGTAAAGAAGGAATCCAGTATCAGCTTTCTACATATGGCTAGCCAGTTTTCCCCTCACCATTTATTAAACAGGGAATCATTTTCCCATTTCTTGTTTTTGTCAGGTTTGTCAAAGATCAGATGGTTGTAGATGTGTGGTATTATTTCTGAGGGCTCTATTCTGTTCCATTGGCCTATATCTCTGTTTTGGTACCAGTACCATGCTGTTTTGATTACTGTAGCCTTGTAGTATAGTTTGAAGTCAGGTAGCATGATGCTTCCAGCTTTGTTCTTTTGGCTTAAGATTGTCTTGGCAATGTGGGCTCTTTTTTGGTTCCACATGAACTTTTAAGTAGTTTCTTCCAATTCTGTGAAGAAAGTTATTGGTAGCTTGATGGGGATGGCATTGAATCTATAAATTACCTTGGGCAGTATGGCCATTTTCACAATATCGATTCTTCCTATCCATGAGCATGGAATGTTCTTCCATTTGTTTGTATCCATTTTTATTTCACTGAGCAGTGGTTTGTAGTTCTCCTTGAAAAGGTCCTTCACATCCCTTGTAAGTTGGATTCCTAGGTATTTTATTCTCTTTGAAGCAATTGTGAATGGGAGTTCACTCATGATTTGGCTCTCTATTATTGGTATAGGAATGCTTGTGAGTTTTGCACATTCATTTTGTATGCTGAGACTTTGCTGAAGTTGCTTATCAGCTTAAGGAGATTTTGGGCTGAGATGATGGGTTTTCTAAATATACAATCATGTCATCTGCAAACAGGGATAATTTGACTTCCTCTTTTCCTAATTGAATACCCTTTATTTCTTTCTCTTGCCTGATTGCCCGGGCCAGAGCTTCCAACGCTATGTTGAATAGAAGTGGTGAGAGAGGGTATCCCTGTCTTGTGCCAGTTTTCAAAGGGAATGCTTCCAGTTTTTGCTCATTCAGTATGATATTGGCTGTGGGTTTATCATAAATAGCTCTTGTTATTTTGAGATATGTCCCATCAATACCTAGTTTATTTAGAGTTTTTAGCATGAAGCGCTGTTGAATTTTGTCAAAGGCCTTTTCTGCATCTATTGAGATAATCATGTGGTTTTTGTCTTTGGGTTGTTTATGTGATGGATTACGTTTATTGATTTGTGTATGTTGAACCAGCCTTGCATCCCAGGGATGAAGCCAACTTGATCGTGGTGGATAAGCTTTTTGATGTGCTGCTGGATTTGGTTTGCCAGTATTTTATTGAGGATTTTTACATCAATGTTCATCAGGGATATTGGTCTAAAATTCTCTTTTTTTGTTGTGTGTCTGCCAGTCTTTGGTATCAGGATGGTGTTTGCCTCATAAAATGAATTAGGGAGAATTCCCTTTTATTCTATTGATTGGAATAGTTTCAGAAGGAATCATACCAGCTCCTCTTTGTACCTCTGGTAGAATTTGGCTGTGAATCCATCTGGTCCTGAACTTTTTTTGGTTGGTAGGCTATTAATTAATGCCTCAATTTCAGAGCTTGTGATTGATCTACTCAGGGATTCAACTTCTTCCTGATTTAGTCTTGGGAGGGTGTATGTGTCCAGGAATTTATCCATTTCTTCTAGATTTTCTAGTTTATTTGCATAGAGGTGTTTATAGTATTCTCTGATGGTAGTTTGTATGTCTGTGGGATCGGTGGTGATATCCCCCTTATCATTTTTTATTGTGTCTATTTGATTCTTCTCTTTTCTTCTTTATTAGTCTTGCCAGTGGTCTATCAATTTTGTTGATCTTTTCAAAAAACAAGTTCCTGGATTCATTGATTTTTTGAAGGGTTTTTTGTGTCTCTGTCTCCTTCAGTTCTGCTCTGCTCTTAGTTATTTCTTGCCTTCTGCTAGCTTTTGAATGTGTTTGCTCTTGCTTCTCTAGTTCATTTCATTGTGATGTTAGGGTGTCAATTTTAGGTCTTTCCTGCTTTCTCTTGTGGGCATTTAGTGCTATAAATTTCCCTCTACATGCTGCTTTAAATGTGTCCCAGAGATTCTGGTATGTTATGTCTTTGTTCTCATCTGAATTTCTGCCTTCATTTTGTTATGTACCCAGTAGTCATTGTTCAATTTTCATGTAGTTGAGAGGTTTTGAGTCAGTTTCTTAATCCTGAGTTCTAGTTTGATTGCACTGTGGTCTGAGAGACAGTTTGTTATAATTTCTGGTCTTTTACATTTGCTGAGGAGTGCTTTATTTCCAACTATGTGATCAATTTTGGAATAAGTGTGATGTGGTGCTGAGAAGAATGTGTATTTGTTGATTTGGGGTAGAGAGTTCTGTAGATGTCTATTAGGTCCACTTGGTGCAGAGCTGAGTTCAATTCCTGGATATCCTTGTTAACTTTCTGTCTCATTGATCTGTCTAATGTTAACCATGGGGTGTTAAAGTCTCTAATTATTATTGTGTGGGTGTCCAAGTTTCTTTGTAGGTCTCTAAGGACTTGCTTTATGAATCTCGGTGCTCCTGTATTGGGTGCATATATATTTAGGATAGTTAGCTCTTCTTGTCGAATTGATCCCTTTACCATTATGTAATGGCCTTCTTTGTCTCTTTTGATCTTTGTTGGTTTAAAGTCTGTTTTTTCAGAGACTAGGATGGCCATCCCTGCTTTTTTAGCTTCTTCACGATGGGTTCAAACATCCTCCTTTAGCTCGGAGAAGTTTGCTATTACCAATCGTCTGAAGCCTTCTTTTCTAAACTCGTGATAGTCATTCTCTGTCAAGCTTTGTTCCCTTGCTGGCAAGGAGCTGCATTCCTTTGGAGAAGAGGCACTCTGATTTTTAGAATTTTCAGCTTTTCTGCTCTGGTTTCTCCCCATATTTGTGGTTTTATCTACCTTTGGTCTTTGATGATGGTTACGTACAGATGGGGTTTTGGTGTGGATGTCCTTTCTGTTTGTTAGTTTTCCTTCTAACAGTCAGGACCCTCAGCTGCAAGTCTGTTGGAGTTTGCTGGAGGTCCACTTCAGACCCTGTTTGCCTGGGTTTCACCAGTGGAGGCTGCAGAACAGCAAATATTGCAGAACAGCAGATGTTGCTGCCTAATTCTTCCTCTGGAAGCTTCGTCTCAGAGGGGCACCCAGCTGTATGAGGTGTCAGTCAGCCCCTACTGGGAGGTGTCTCACAGTTATGCTACTTGGGGGTCAGGGACCCACTTGAGGAGGTAGTCTGTCCATTCTCAGATCTCAAACTCCAAGCTGGGAGAACCACTACTCTCTTCAAAGCTGTCAGACAGGGACGTTTAAGTTTGCAGAAGTTTCTGCTGCCTTTTGTTCAGCTATGCCCTGTCCCCAAAGGTGGAGTCTACAGAGGCAGGCAGGCCTCCTTGAGCTGCGGTGGGCTCCACCCAGTTCGAGCTTCCCAGCTGCTTTGTTTACCTACTCAAGCCTCAGCAATAGCAGATGCCCCTTCCCCAGCCTCACTGCTGCCTTGCAGTTCGATCTCAGACTACTGTGCTAGCAGTGAGCGAGGCTCCATGGGCATGGGACCCTCTGAGCCAGACGCGGGATATAATCTCCTGGTGTGCCGTTTGCTAAGGCTGTTGGAAAAGCATAGTATTAGGGTGGGAGTGTCCTGATTTTCCAGGTACTGTCTGTCATGGCTTCCCTTTGCTAGGAAAGGGAATTCCCTGACCCCTTGCACTTCCTGGGTGAGGTGATGCCCCGCCCTGCTCTGTGGGTTGCACCCACTGTCTGACAAGCCCCAATGAGATGAATCCAGTACCTCAGCTTGAAATGCAGAAATCACCTGTCTTCTGTGTCACTCATGCTGGGAGCTGCAGACTGGAGCTGTTCCTATTTGGCCATCTTGGAACCTCCCCCATAGCATACTTTCAAGACTGCTATGAGGATTAAAAAAAAGCATATGTAAGATTCATATCAAAGCACTAGTGCACATTAGAGTTACAATAAATTGTAATTGTTCAATGGAGGCCACAGGTGTCCCATAAAGAAAAAAACCTACCTTGCAGCTACTCTGTGTTCTCTTACTCTTCCTTCTAAATTTATTGGTTCTGTGCTAATATTTTCAGTTTACTTTTTGGTTTGTACCTTATTTTTACCCCTCTGTCCATTTGAAGAAAAATTGGGCTCCATTTTCTGCTTGATTTGTTTTCATCAAAGCTTCATCCTCAATGCTATACATTATACCTCCCCCTAGCTCCATGATCGGCAGTTGGTGGGCCAGTACAACCCAATCCCTACATGTAGGTTAGAAATGTGTAGTCAGGGGGCATCAGTGAAGACTTAGTGGATAATCTAGGGTCTGAGCTACACCCTAGCACAGTTGAAATTGTGTTCTAAATTTCATATAGAACATCAAGTTGTGATCTGCATTTGCTGTTACCATGCCATTCTCTCTTATTTCAATATTTTGACATAAACTTTCAGTGTTCCAAGAATGAATGATGTCACTTTTGGGTACAGCTTAAGTTTTTTTTTTTTTTTGAGACAGTCTGGCTCTGTCGCCCAGGCTGGAGTGCAGTGGCGCAATCTCAGCTCACTGCAAGCTCCGCCTCCCTGGTTCATGCCATTCTCCTTCCTCAGCCTTCTGAGTAGCTGGGACTAGGCACCCACCACCACGCCCAGCTAATTTTTTGTATTTCTTTTTTAATAGAGATGGGGTTTCACCATATTAGCCAGGATGGTCTCGATCTCTGAAGTCAGCTTAATTTTTATTAACAACCTGCTGTGCTGATTATTTTCTGATGATATGATAGTACCTTGATGTTACTATTAGATTCAGAGACTCTTACACTAGTAGCATTATGAGTCTAATTGTTTTAAAATTGTGATTTGTGGAGTCCAGAAGATCCAAAGAGACATTTCAGGGCTCATCTAAGGGAATCTGTAAGGGAAAGCAAAGTCAGAACTCAGACTGCTTTGCTCCAACAAGAGCATTCCACTTCTATTGATTTGCAATTCACGGTAGGTTCAAGAAAAGATTTTGTGTGGAAAATAAAGAAGTATTACACATTTTGAAAAACAAACAAACTTTGGAAACTCTCTATTTTACATATGAAGAACCATAATCTAGTCTATAAGCATATCCAATATTACACTGTTTATCTTTAAACTATGCATGTATTTAGCTCAGCAAATATTTACTGAATTCTACTCAGTGGAAGGTGTGGTCATGCATGAGGATGATACAGAGGTAAAGCCCTGCTTTTGGAGAGGAGACAGCCTAGGGAAGCAGACATTGCTGGCTCAATGTTACTGCTCCCTTCTTCCTTTCTAGCAGAATCAACTCTGGGTTTCCTTTAGATAAGATAAAAATAAGCCTCCAACATGTTTAAGCCACTATTACTGTATTTTTAATATTAGGCCAAACCTGATCCTAATGGGTACAAACAAATGAACAGATAAGTTCAAGGGTCTGATAAAGGTGAGAATAGAATTTTTAGGGAAGTTCGAGGCTCAGAGTTAACTCAGGCACTAGGGTATGGAAAAGTTTTTTATAAGAGGTGATGTCAAAATTGAATCCTTTAAAATAAGTTAGATTTAGCCAAGCAAAGAGAGTACAGTTCAATGAAAAGGAGTCACCCTCTGTAAAATATTTGAAGGGATTTATTCTGAGCCAAATATGAGTGACCAAGGCCTGAGGCACAGTCACAAGAGGTCCTGAAAATGTGTCCTCTTGAGTTAGGATGGGTAGTTGGGTTATAGCTTGATTTGATACAATTTAGGAGGACAGACATTTCAGACAAAGACATAAATTAATACATGTAATTTTTATACTAGTTTTGTCCAGAATGGTGGGGTCTTCCAAGTCATAGGTGGATTCAAAGACTTTCTCATTGGCAATTGGTTGAAAGAGTTAAGCTATTATCTAAAGACCTGGAATCAATAGAAAGGAGGGTCTAATTTAAGATAGGGGATTATGGAGGCCAAGGTTCTTATTATGTAGATGAAGCCTCCAGGTTCAGAAAGAATAGATGGTAAATTTTTCTTATCGGACCTGAAACAGTGCTAGATTCTTACTTAATCTCTCCTGGATCAAGAAAAGACCTGGAAAGGGAATGCAACTCTCTACAGAATGTAGATTTTCTCTATGACAGACAGCTTTGCTGAGCCATTTCAAAATATGTCAAAGAAATGTATTTTGGGGTAAATGCTTTGATTTCTTTCAGGGCCTGTTATTTGTCGTGTGATGCTATAGGAGAGGCAGGTGGAAATTTGTTATCTTATTACCACAAAGAGTCTGTTTGGCAATCATAAGATCCCTATTTTGATGTTAAAGCTGGTCAATTGTGCCTGAATTCCAGAGAGGAGACTGTAATGCGGCATGTCTGACCCCCTGCTTCCCATCATGGCCTGAACTTGTTTTTCAGATTTACTTTGGAATCTACTTGGCTGAGAGAAGGGGTCCATTCAGTCAGTTGAAGGGCTTATAATTTTATTTTTGATTTACAATAGAAAGAGGGCATTGGGAATGAAGAGCAGTGTATGCAGAACCTAGGGGCTGGGGCGTAGGGAGAAAACCCAGTACATTCTGGGAACATAAAGTACCTCAGTGAAAATAGAGCAATGGGTGCCTGGATGGGGCAGGGGCATAGCAGGAGAAGGAATTATAAAGAATTCTGTCTGACTGGAAAGGGAGGCCACTAACAGATTTTAAGCAGAGGAGTATAATGGTAATATTTGAATTTTAGATACATTATTATAGGTTGAAGTGTTGGAAAGAAGAGAAAGAAGACCAATTAGGAGATTGTTTCAATAACACTGATAAAAGTAGTGGCCAAAACAAAAAAAAAATTAAGAAAGAGGAGATATTTTAAGAATGTCATCATTGATCAAATTAGATGGAGAAATATGAATATGTGAGGAGGAGGGAATAATCAGGACTGTTGTCCAGGTTCCTAGGTGGATAATCTCTTTGGCTTATATCCCAGGAAGAGGAGCTAGTTTGCTGTCTTCAAACATCGCTAAAAGATGGGTTGGATCTGCATAGGGAACACTTGTAAACACCAGTCATCCAAGATAAGCCTCCTGAGCCTGATTAGCTCATTCTTCCCATGATTTAGCTGTCTCATTTACTCTTGGTTCATCTTATTTTATGATGACTGTCTATTGATCTTCATATGAGATGGAATGCATTGTATAACTTTCTAAATCTAAATATGCTTTATCCTTTAATATAAAACATCTCTTCAGACTTGTCCAATATGAAAGGTATATGATACAACTAAGGAAAACACACATGCTTCCATAATAATTCTGCTCTTACCTGTCACAAATGATTTTTTCCTTCTTCTGGTCTAATATTGGAAAACTTAAAGAACACTTTGCATAATCAGAACACACTAATCTAGTTGTCCAAATCTCATACCTGACTTACTGAGCTCAACTATTTATACACTTTCTCTGCAATACACATTCTTTTCTATCCAAGAGTGGGTGCTGGGGAAACTTAGTTTAACCTTAATCATTGTAATAATATCATATTCAAGAAAGAACTTCTAGTAGAGTCTGCATTGCTAAAGTGAAATAATATAAGATTACTTTGGATGTAATCAGAATGAATAATAATAAAATTGACTAATAGCAGCTACCCAAACAATTATTGTACCCATAGTTCTGGAACCAAAGTAAAGTAGGTCATCTGGTAATAAATATAAAGGGATCTTAATATGATTTGCTTTTTTGTTCATTTCTTCAACAAATATATATTAAGCATTTATTAAATTCTCATAAAGCTGACAGGGACAAATAATCACATAAGTACATTACAATTGATGCCAAGTGCTCTTTAAGAAATGTCTGATATATTGCCAGGCTAGAACAGAGAAACCTGATTTAGATTGACGAGGGGCCATGCACTAGTTAGAGTTAAAGGAATTCATTGCCGAGTACTAAATGGCTTTCAGAATGAGTAGAAAAAGCCACAGACCCTACAGTGAGCTCTCATGGATGGTTCTTAAAGCCACACCACACAACTAGACAATTAAAGAAACTACTACTCCTGCCAGAATCAGAGCTGGTATTCTTGCTGCTGACCCCAGAACTACATCCCCTCTGCTGAGATCTGCACCAGAAAAATGAATGGCTTTAACCCTGCTTTTCTCTCCAGTTAACTGAGTTCTGAATTCAAATAACTAATGAGAGGCTTTATTTGGTAAACATAAGTCACTTTCAGAACCTCAGCAGCACAGGAGTATGGGAGATGCAGTTTGGAGCTTCTCAGTTCTTCAGTACAGGAGGCTACAGCAAAGGAGGCTGGAAGAGGTGCTGAGCAAGAGAACCTATAATATCTGCCACAGGTGTAAGGGAAGAGCTCTTAATGGAAGAGCTTACACTTGAGGGAGGAGAGTTGGGCCAGGTGAAGGGTGTGAAGAAGAGAATCACAGGGAGAGAGATCAGCGTATGTGTAGACCCTGAGGTGAGGAGTACTTGGCCTATGGAGCCCTTGTGAGAATACCAGTGAGGCTGGAGGTCAATGAGTAAGGGAGCCGGCCCAATCCAGAGCATGCAGAAACTTGTAGGCCATGTTAACAATTTAAATTTTTTTTCTAAATAATATTAAAAGCTTTCTAAGGGTTTTAAGCAGAGAATTATTATGGTTATATTAACACTGTTAAAGATAACTCTAGCTGCTGTGCATAGAATGGATTTTAGAGGGCATCCAGATTAAAGTCAGAGAAAGCTTCAGGAGGCTTCTATTGTAGACCTGGTGAGTGGTTTTGGTGGAGATGGAGTGAAATAAACTGATTCAAATAGCCACACAGAGAGAGAATCAATAGGACCTGGAGGAAACAAAGAGGAAACAGAAAATGTACTACAATTTATTATCAGTAAAAACTAATTACAATTATGTAATACCAATGCACTCCCCTCCTGCCAAAAGGATCATTCTTACCTCAATATTGTTTTTAAAAAAGGAGTAAACACATCATTTATGGCTTGGCTATGGTCACAATGAATATCATTTTTTAATCAGATGGTGTCTTGATTCTGTGTGGTCTTGTTTCTTCAGTTCACCCTTTGTTGTTTTTCTTTTGATGTTCTGTGTTTACTGTATATTCAAATAATTTACTCTATTCTACCTCATAACTTTTGTACTCAGAAGAACAACTCAAGGCCTTCAGTCTTATTACATTACTATAGATGCAGAAAAGAAGAGACAGTGATAAAAAGAAAGAATGAAAACAGCTGGGCTAAGTGTAAAAGATGGATGAAGTACTGCAGGTCATAGAGAAATCAATGAAGGGCTGAGGGAATTTGACAAAAACAACGAAGAAGGATGGCATGCAGTATTAAAGAACCAGGGCTCCATTTTGAGAAGGAACAGCAAAGTAGCACTTAAATGAGCATGTTTCGTACTCCAATGCATGATATTTCTATGCAAGACCTTGTTTGTGCATTTTTTAACTATGTAATAAACATTTCTTATGCTTGCCTTCCTTTTTGTGAGGAGGTGGCATAGATCATCTAGTGAGATATAAATAAGGACATAGGAAGCTGGACATTTTACACAAGAGGCCATCTCACAGGTAAGGAAAAAGAGATCATTAATTTTGAAACACAAAAAAAGAAATGAGAACATCAAAGCAATGCAAAGGAGTTAATAGAAGAAAAATAAAAATCGTCTGACAAATTTCTCTCTTCTACCTCTCTCTGGCAATTGTTTCCTTAAAATCTTAAAATGTGGTTTCATTTCTCATCATTCTTCTGAAACTATTTTAGAAGACCCTAGTGGCCTCTAAATTTATAAATACAAAGGCCTTTTTTATCATAATTTTCTATTCCACTTAAAAATGAAGCTATGTAGACATACCACTTCTTTCCCAAAGTTTCAGTACTTCATTATTAATTACTAATCACAAAAGTAGGACATAGTCATTTTTTAAGAAAAGCAAAAGAAAACAACGCTAAGAAGAAATAAAAATTACTCCAAATTGACAGCTCAGGGTAAAAAACTAAAAACTATTAAATGGTTATGCTTCTCGACCTCTAGTATATCTTTCTGTGAATATACACTCACACATAGAAAAGAATATGCAGTTTTATGTAAATGCACTGTCCATACTCTTTCCTTCCCTGCTATTTTTCACTCAACAATGCCAATAGTTACACCATCAATTTTAATGATAGTTTATTTTAGTTTTTTCTACTTTTTCACTAAAATGTTTCAGAACATGAGGAAAAAAGAAAATCTTTTAAATTCTTTGATTGGAGACATCAGAATGCTGATGTCAAAACTGACAGAATCCACCAAAAAAACCATGCACCCTCCTTATATATGAGTGTTGACATACTTACGAGATTGTTTTCTTGGTTTTACCCATAGTGGTTGGGTTGTTAGACTTAAAAAGGATGTGTTTGACACATGTTTTAAAGGCTGTAAGAAAAACTGGTCAAATGTCTATCTCAACTAAGTGGGTCTAGATCTAAGTTTCCAAAACCCTACAAATACTGAGTTTTCTCATGTATTTCATACTTCAAGATACTCATTGCTATTTTCATTTATTTGATTACTACAAAGTAGAATATCCTTTCACATGTTTATTGATCATTTACACTTTTCCTTTCTGATATACCTTTAATTCCTTTGCCCTTTTTCCTATCCAGCTGTGTATTATTTGAATTTTATTTTTAATCTATTTATCAAAATTGGAGAATTAACTCTCCATCTGTCATATAAATTGCAAATACTTTTCCTAGTTCCTGAGGTTATCTTCAAACTCATTTATTGTATTTTGGCAGGCAAAATTCTCCATTCTTTCCTTTCCCTCTCTCTCACTTTCTCTCTTCTCTTCCTTTTTGCAACATAATTAGAAGCTTAGAAAGAACTTCCCAAACAAGATATTATACAAATTTTGCCTTATGCTTATTTTAATAATTTTATAATTGGATTTGCTACATTTAAATATTTGATCCACTCAAAATTTGTTTTGGATATTTTTATTATTCCCAATAGCTATCCAGTTATTATATCACCTTTTTTTATCTTTTTTGTTTGTTTGTTTGTTTGTTTGTTTTTTGCTAATGAATCTCTGCTCCCCCATCCAGGCACTCAATTTTAGATATCACATTCATTAGAATATATTCTAATACATATGGGTTTAGTCCATGGTTTCCCTGGAATAATCATCCTTTCCATTAATGTTAGTCTCTTCCTGAACCATACAGTTATTTTTATAACGATTCTTCTATAATACATTTTACTATATAAAAGCATATATCTCTTTACTTTTTCTCATGAGAATTTTTTGGATATTCTTCAATTGAAATGTAGAATCATTTTTATCAAATTAAGAAAAAAATCCTATTGGTGTTTGATTGAAATTTATGTTTATAATTATTTTAGGGAGAATTGACACCTTTAGAATATTTAGTGTTTGACTTTAAGACTAAGTACTGTCTTCTTGTTTTCTTTCTGACAGTAGTTTTAGAGTCTTCCTCAAAGTAGTTCTATGTGTTTCTAAGTTTATAATTATCTAGATGATTTAATATTTTTAATATTGTAGCTTATATACTTTTATTATATTCCTAATAAATTGTCTTTTATTTAAAAAGCTATATTTGTGTATATTCATTTTGTTATTTTTCAAGAAAGTGTATTTAACATTTTATCTAGAAAAGTGATAACTTCACTTCTTTTGTTTAATAGTGAGATATTTATTTTATTTTCTAATCCAATTTTCATGGCTAGCATGGCAATGATGCTCTTAACTTTAATGGAACTTCTCTGGTACAGAATTTTAATACTAATAATGACAGAAAAGTCTTTCACAGTATACAATAGATGTGCTAAGAAAAACAATCCCAGATTTTTAAGTTTTTACATTAAATTAAACTGAACGAGTTTCTTTTATACAGTGTCTCAGAGCTTTTATTGTGTTTTTTATATTTTATCAGTTTTAAGAACATCATTTTAAGTGGATAATTTCTTAAGTTTATTTGACCACCTTTCCTAGAATTAGCCTTCTTAGATACACAATCACAACACAAACTGTTAGTTTTATGTATAGAATACATACAACACATGTGTGTGTCAGGCACCAGTCCATATAATCCATGTGGTTTTATTCTACTAAACCTTTTTTTAACATTGTCGTTTTTAATCAGAGTGTTTTAAATTGAGTGTTACCAAATACTTCCTGGGAAATATATGGGGATGGTTGTTGTCTTAGTTTGTTACTGCTGCTATAACAAAATACCTTTGACTGGGTAATTTATAAATAATGAAAATTTATTTCTCACAGTTCTGGAGGCTGGGGAGTTCAAGATCGATGCAAGAGCCAATTCAGTGGCTGGTGAGGACTTTCTCTCTACCTCACATGGCAGGAAAGAGAGCCAGGATGTGCCCTTTAAACTCTTTTATAATGGCACTAATTCCTCCATGAAAGTGGAGCCCTCATTGCTTTGTTAACAAAAAAACAAAACTCTGTAAAATATTTTAAAGAGGTTTATTCTGAGCCAATATTAGTGACCATAGCCCAGAGAAAACACAAATCTAAGAAGCCTTGAGTAAGTGGTCCCAAGGTGGTTAGGTTAGTTTGATTTTACACATTTTGAGGAGACAGGAGTTACAGTTGTAGCAGGACAAGCCACAGACAAAACCCATCAGACAACAAGTTGAAGAAGGAAGGGCTATATTCAGCAGGAGCTTCGGCAAGACTCACGTCTCCAAAAACTGAGCTCCCCGAGTGAGCAATTCCTGTCCCTTTTAAGGGCTTACAACTCTAAGGGGATCCACATGAGAGGGTCGTGATTGATTGAGCAAGTAGGGGTTACGTAACCGGGGGCTGCATGCACCGGTAATCAGAACAGAACAGGACAAGGATTTTCACAGTGCTTTTCCATACGATGTCTGGAATCTATAGATAACATAACTGGTTAGGTCAGGGGTCGATCTTTAACCAGGCCCAGGGCACGGCGCCAGGCTGTCTGCCTGTGGATTTCATTTCTGCCTTTTAGTTTTTACTTCTTCTTTGGAGGCAGAAACTGGGCATAAGAGAATATAAGGGGTGGTCTCCTCCCTTACAGTCAAAACATAAATTAATACACGGGAGGTATACATGGGTTCAGGCTGAAAAGGCAAGACATATCAAAGTGGGGGCTTACAAGTCATAGGTGGATTTTAGGGATTCTTTTGTTGACAGTTGTTTGAGAGCGGCCATTGTCTAAAGACCTGAAGTCAGTAGAAAGGAATGCTTGAGTTAAGACGAGGATTTTAGGGGGCCAAGGCCCTTGCTAGGTAGATGAAGGCTCATAGGTAACAGCCTTCAGAGAGAATAAGTGGAAAGTATCTCTATTCAGACTTTTAAAGGTGTCAGACTTTCAGTTAGTCTGTTTTAGATCTCCAAACGTCCTGGAAAGGGAAGCCCTGGCTATATTAATAGAGATTCTCTGTAGATGCAAATTATCCCCACAAGATGGCTTTGTAGGGTCATTTAAAAATATATCAAAGAAATATATTTTGGGGTAAAATATTTTTATTTCCTTCAGCGTCTGCTATCTGTCATGTGATGCTATAACAGAGTCAGGTTGGAGAGTAAACCACATTATACCAGGTTATTTAAAACAAACAAAAAAAACACTTATGGTTTTATGGTTTGTAGGGTGTGACTTTAACCCTGGACTTGCATGGCCTTAGGTCTTGTTTATAATTTGCTGTCTTATTGCCACAAAGAGGCTGTTTTGTTCATTTTATTATGCTCTCCATTTTAACCTTAATGCTAAACTCCAAAGGGGAGAGGATATAAAAAGGCGTGTCTGACTTTCCTTCCCACCATCATGGACAGGAATCCAGTTTTTCAGGTTTCTCTGGGTTCCCGTTGGCCAAGAGGGAGTCCATTCAGTTGGTTGGGGGCTTAGTATTTTATTTTTGGTTTACAACTTAGCCACTTCTTTTAAAAGTGATTAAAAGGCTGCACCTTTTAATTCTATCATACTGGATATTAGGTGCCAACATATGAATTCTAAAGGGACACTACATTCAGACCTTAGCAATCGTATTGCCTTCACTCATTATAATAATAGTCATTTGTAGTGACAGATTGCCTAATAATACATAAACTAGCATTCTTGGAATGAGTTTTTGTTGATTATGGATTTGTAAGATTTTTCTTGTATTCTTGAATTCTAATTGCTAATATTTTAGTTAGGTACTTACATCAACATACATAAGCAGGACTGGACTAAAATTTTGCCCCTTTTAGTTCTCACTGTAAAATATTGTTTTTAGGGTTTGGCTGACTTCATTCAAAACATTATGAAGACTGCTCCCTTTCTTTATGGTCTTGAATAGTTAAAATCACTTAGAGGTTATTGTAGCTTGGAGCTGTAAAACAAATTAGAGGATGAAAGAGGATTATTATTTTATAATTTTCCTTTTTATTCTTGACTCAAGTTTTGTAATTTATGTTTTCCTAGAATAATGTGTGTGAAGTATATTTTCATCTCTTTATGTCTTTTCTAATATGGTATAACTTTGTTATTTTTGTTTCAGCTCATGCTTTGTGTATGTGTTGGCATTTCCAATAAACTACTCTTAGATTTCTCATTTTGCTCTGTTTTTTTTTTTTTTTTTTTTTTTTTTTTGGTGTCTTGCTCTGTCTCCCAGGCTGGAGTGCAGTGGTGCAATCTTGGCTCACTGAAACATCTGCCTCCTGAGTTCAAGTAATTCTACTGCCTCAGCCTCCTGAGGAGCTGGGATTACAGGTGTGCACCACCTCGCCCAGCTAATTTTTGTATTTTAGTACAGATGGGTTTCACCATGTTGGCCAGGCTGGTCTCAAACTCCTGACCTCAAGTGATCCACCTGCCTCAGCCTCCCAAATTGCTGAGATTACAGGCATGAGCCACCGTGCCTGGCCATTTTGTTCTTTCTTAGTCTTCATTTTTTTTTAGTATGGGTTTTTCCTTATGGTGTTTTTCTAGTATTTATTTTGTTGATCATTTTCTATTTTTTCAGTTGAGTACTTAATATACTTTTCTTCTTATTTTGTAATAAAAATGTTCAAAGCTATGGGTATTTCTGAGTACATCTATGGATTCACTATAGGTGGATGATGATTTTTAATAAATTTTTCTATTTCTTTTTGTATTAAAATCATGAGATCATTTTGACCAAATGTTTATTTAGAAAATATTTTTAAAACTTCCAAGCATTTGATATTAATTTTAATTTTATTTTAATTTTCTAATTTATTTTTAGTTTTATTATGCTATGATTTTTAAAAATCTAATTTTACTATTTTTATACATTCAAATTTGTTGATATTTCCTTTCAGGTCTGATACATAGTTAACTTATATGAATGTGTCATAAGCCTTTGGGAAAAAGGTTTATTCTCTTTTGAAGTAGTATAGAGTTAAGTAAATATTAAAGTAAGTTATATTAGTTAGAATTTGGTCTTCTTTATATTTTCACTTATTTTTTTCTTGGTCAATAAAAAAATGGAGATAAATGTTTTAAAGTTCTTTGTTTGCCGTGTCTGTATTTTTCATTGTATTTTGTGTTATTCTTTATTTGATATCCCCCAAACAGACTTTTCTCTCATTTCTTTCTATTCTATTTCTATAATCTTTTCCTTTCAGTGAATGTTAAGACCATGAATCCAGTTCCTCAAACCAAAAATCAAGTTTCCCCGTATAGTCCAACAGTAAGTCTTGATAACTGTATCTCCACACAAATTCCAAATCTATCTACTTCCCACACTTTCTACTTACACCATCCTAATCTAAGCCAGCTATCTCTTCTTGCCTGGTTTACTGATATCAGCTCTCAAGTGATCTTCCTGACTCGACTCCCGCTTCTCACATAAAAGTCAGAATGATTTGTAGAAAATAATTAAGTTCATTAAACTCTCCTCCCCTCTTTCTTAAAACCTCCCAACAGATTTCCATCCCAACCTCAATTAGAGTAAGTCCACACTTTAACCCTGCCTACAAAGTATGTAGATGTGGCTTATGCCTTTTCTCTTTGGCTACAGTGACCATTTCCCTTTTTCCCAACACACTTAACTACACTTGCCATCTCTTTCTTCCTCAGACAGGACAAGCTCATTCACATATTAGAGCATCTCTGCTAGATAGTCCCACTTTCTTCCTGTTTTGTGCATGGTTAATAATGCATCCCAGAAATCCCTTGTCTGATAGATGCTTGTATTATATCACCCTACTTTACATCTTCCTACAGCATTCATAATTGTTAATTTCATGTTTCTTTCTGCATCTCCACTAGAAGCTTTTTGACAGCAGAAATATTGACTCACTTTTCAAATTTTCCAGTAACAGAAAAGCGCCTGACACGTGGTAGACACTCAATATTTGTGTAATAAATGAAAGCATTAATGTGCAAAAAAGGGACAATTATATTTTGTTATAAATTTTAATGATAAAAGGTAACTTTTTCTCTCCAATTTAATGCTTTTTGCCTTAAATACAAGTTTGTCTTATATTAACATGAGAACTTCTGCTTTTGTACATGATAGAATAACATAGATGGAGATTTATCTCCTACATTAAACAACTAGAATACCAGACAAAATATATAAAACAATGGTTTTCAAACATTGAACCACAGACAACTTAAGACAGTGATTCCTGAAAGAAGGAAAACATGTGAGTTTAGATCTTTGACAACCCCAGCATCGAGCAAGTTTCTGAATAGTATCAGAAAGAAGGGAAACCCCAGTAGATCTTGGAAGTTTTGCTGAGATGAAGAAATAGAGTTTGATCGTCAAGAAAGTAAAGATGGATGGAATTTCTAAGGCAAACAAGCAGTGAGGAGAGAGCTGTGCAGAGAGAGTCCTGATATCTGCTCAAGGGTCCTCCTAAGTCTTTGGCTCAATGTTAATCTGCACCTGTGTAGAAGAAAAAGCCACAGGCTGGGGAAAAATACTGCTGGAAAGGAATAAACAGAATAATCCCCAGAGCTCGCAAAGGGCCAAGCATAGTTTGTGCTCCCAATAGCCAGAGTGTAAAGTTTTTCCAATAAATGGGGCATCAATCAAGAGTCCTCAAAAAATCATTACCTCTGTAGTAGCCTCAGACTAAAGGTTCACCAGGACCTGCTTTAACAAATCTTAAAGGCAAGACTTGAAAGGATTAGATTGTTTTCATGTAACTTACTGATTCCAAAACAAGGACCAGAAATATTTAAAGGAATGCAAAAAATCCAACACCAAGTGTTATTAAAAAGAAACAACAACCATAAACACAAAAAATGAGATTCAGCACAAGAGACAGAAAGGGAAAAATATGCAGCATTCAATCAAAACTTACCAGGCATGCGAAGAGGGCAGAAAACATGCCCATAGCCAGAAGGAAAAAACTCAGTAGAAACAGACCCCAAAATTACACAGATAATAAAATTAAGCAAGAATATTAAAAGAGGTATTGTAAAGATATAGTCAAGAAGGCAAAGAAAAGCATGAACATGATAGAGAAATGAAAGAAATAAAAAGACCCAAATAAAAACTCTAAAGATGAAAAATAAAATACCTAAAATAAATAGTACATTGCAGAAGACTAGAAAACTTGAAGACATACAATAAAAACTACTAGAATGAAGGATAGAAAAAAGACTGAACAAAAATGAGCGTGCCGGTGAACTATGGGTCAATATCATACAGCATAACCTATGTGTATTTTCAGTCCTGGAAAAGAAAAGAATGAAATATTTAATGAACTAATGACCAGAAAATTTCAAATTTTATGAAAACTACAAACCCAAGATTCAAGAAGTTTGATGAACACCAAGTTGAAGAAACATGAACACTACATCAAAGCATATCATATTCAAATTGTTGACTACAGCATGATTCTTACTAGTTTTCCATTTGATTTTGTTTGGAGCATTCTTTCATTTTATTCCTGAAATACTCAGTTTTGGTATCTCCTTTTTAAAATGCATATAATCAAGTATCATTTTTTGAATAAGAATGATTTTTATTTTAATTAATTAATTAATTTTGTGATGGAGTCTTGCTCTGTTGCCCAGACTGGAGTGCAGTGGCACCATCTAGGCTCACTGCAACCTCTGCCTCATGGGTTCAAGTAATTCTCTGCCTCAGCCTCCCAAGTAGCTGGGATTACAGGCACCCCCCACCATGCCTGCATAAATTTTTTGTATTTTTAGTAGAGACAGGGTTTCACCATCTTGGCCAGGCTGGTCTTGAACTCCTGACCTCGTGATCCACCTGCCTTGGCCTCCCAAAGTGCTGGGATTACAGGCGTGAGCCACCGCGGCTGGCCCAAGGATAATTTTTTTAAAGATGACAATTTCATTTTCATTTCTTATTAAAGAGGAATAGTTCATTTGACATCCTCCTTGTTTTGTGTTTCCTTTGTTTCTGACAGTTTTCTATATAAACTGTTTTTTTTGTTTGTTTTTCTCTACCCTGTGTGTGCATCATTGACACCCTCAACTGCAAGCCTACATCCCCACACACTCGCCTAAGTAATCACAATTTACAAACTCTTTAACATTTTCCATTGGTGGTTACCTATACAAATTTCAATATATCTCTCTGTGAACTTGAGATTAAAGATATATATATTTATTGTTCCTTACAATGAAATATAAAGAAATTAAAGCAATGTTATCACCTCTTACCCTCCACTCAAAATTTCCCGTGGGCACCTTAAACTCACCAGTAGTTATGTGTTTAGTTCCTTAGCTTGCCTATTTATGAATTCCTTATTTTGGTGCATATTTTTCTGTCTGGAGTACATCTTCAAATAATTTTTTTTACAAGACACATATGAACTTTTAAAATCCTCTATTGGAGCTCATTTTCTACATTTTTACATGCAAAAAATTGATTTAATATTTAATTACTTGGACATAATTTTATATTCAATACTTGTTAATATTGTTCTGTTGCTTTCTCTTACCTAAAATTGCTGAAAATAAATCTGATATAAACTCATTTGCTTACCTTTATGGGGGTCTGCTTCTTCTACTGGGTAATGTATGATTTTTTTAAATCATTGAATATCAGAAATTCACCAGTGTAATCTCTCTCCCCTCCCAACCGTGAGAAGTGAGACTTCTAAATTATAGGGCCATTTTAATTAATTGAAGTATTTTCATTCTAACCTTTCATTAAATAGTTTTTTTTGGTTTGTTTTTCAGATAATCAGTTATCCATATGTTGAATTCTTATGCCTATCTTATAATTCTTATTTTTAAAACATCCTTGGTATTATAAAAGTTAAGTTCTCAAGTATATTACTAATTTCATTTTTAAAATTGTCAGTATGTGTTCTGGTTTTAAACATTCTTATGTTTTGTAGTAACGTTAATTTTTCCATCATTCTTTTCCTTAGCACTACTATTTTTAGTTAATTTGTCAACTAACCATTTTGTATCCAAAAATTTTAATTTTTCATATTCAGGAATTTCTTTTCTTTAGTTTTCTTGATAATGCAGTAAAGTTGACTCTCATCTTTTGGAATGCTGTATTCATTTTAGGCATTCTTTTGCTGTAGCAGTTTTTCTTTCATATTTTGTGTGTTTCTGCTCATAATATCAGTAAAAGCATTGTCACTCTTCTTGATGATACTACTCTTACCACTGCTCCTATGACTCCTACTAATACAACTACACCTACCAACACCACCAAAAATTAGTCCTTTTTGATTATTACTCCTTTATAGGCCCTGTATCACTCAAGATCCAAACACAAAACAAAATACAACTAAGAAGTTTCAAGAAAAATTAATGTAAGAACTTACAGAGTTGTGGTCAGGATTAAGGGAACCAATAGAGGATGTTGAGGGACCCAGAGATCAGCAACAATGGGGTGCTTTCACCACTCCATAGGCAGGAAGAGGTAAGAGAAGGAGATAGTGTTACTGAAGAACCAAGCTGGGGGCCAAACGGGAAATAAACTGCAGAGTCACACATCGAACACCTTAATATATATTTTTTAATCTCCATAAAGAGGTAGATGCTACTATTATCTTAATTTTACATAAAAAGATACAAAGTATTATAAAACATATACAAGAACACAGAGCTAAAAAGTTACAGATCTGGGCCTCTTAACCAAGTCACTCTGACTTAAGTAAGTCCACATATATCCTTACCCTCCCCAACAGTAACTAGTTTGTCAGATATTTACCAAGCTCTTTCTATGCCAGGCACTGCCAGAGGTATTAGACTTACAATAAAGAACAAAACTAGTAACGTGGTTGCCCTCATGCAACTTCTTTTCCTTTGGCCTAAGACAAATCTACATGTTCTACTATTTTCCCTAAGTTAATATGGATGACATCTTTCATTCTACTCAGAACTTTCTGTTCAAAAACAAGGTGATTTGCCTATTTTTGGCATATGTTATCATTCATTTTCCTGAGTACCAAAGAAAGGAAGGTAGACACTGGCAATGTGATTGAAAAGATTTCTCCTGCTGTTTCTCTCAAAATCTGTTGGAAGTTCTGCCTCTACAGCCAGCAAACCTGGATGAGGGCCCAATTGGCAGTGTAACAGCACATATGGTGTTGCTGGAAATGGGCTTGTTCTCCTGCTTCAGTGTGTTAGCCCTTGGATGAAAAAGTCAACCAGACTTACATACTGTACTTTTGTTTTTAGGTCCTTAAGTGTGTGGTCACCTCTGGTCCAAAGTTTATTTCACATTAGCCCTGATTCCAGATCGTACCCCTCCCAAATAAGAAGCTGCTTAGCTTAGAGCTGTCTCTTCTAGTCTGGCTGAGCAGCAGTTGGGAAATTGCCGTATGCTAGACTCATGCGTAATGCCCATGTCTCACTACCGGGTGGATATTCTTAGGGACCTTCATATTTATTTGTTTTTTTTCTGCAATGTCTTTATTTCTTTCACTTAGTTGAGATACTTCTGCTGTGTTGAGAAACTGGTGTCCTATATAAATTCAATTGAACCTGCATCTTGATGATAATTACTGGATTTGTAGTATGAGATTAAGACCTTTCTAAAGTTCAGCATAGACAGTTTTTGTCACTCTATTATTTAGTTATTTTGGTTAAGTTTCCTGCTATCAGGAGGGAAACTCTTGTAAACATGACTTAATGTCTGGAAATTTTCCATACGTGTTTGAAAGAATAAATGATTTGGCTATAGCAAAGAAAGAATGGGACCACATACCCAACTAGGTAACTACATAAAGGGGAAAATAAGGATGTAGGTACAAGAGTTAAGGTGAACAAGGTTCAGATTTTCTGTTCTTGAGTTTCAGATGAAAATAGGAAGTTAAAATAGAAATTTCCTGCATATAGCTGCAAATATGGACTTGCACTCAAATTCTGTAACTGGCTTCTATGAGAAATGGGGTAAAAAGAACAAACAGTAAAGAATGAATAACTTGGGAGACAGTTACAGAGATGGAAGAGAAGCAGGATTCAGCAGAGGAGACAGAAAGGAAACTGATGAAGTGTTGCACAATATTGTTTCATTTGATGTATTTTTAATTGACTTTAATATCAAGAGATTCTTTGAGTTATAGGTCTTTCCTGCTATCACTAATGTTTCTTCATTTTTCACTTTGTATGTGCTTTATCCTTCCTAATTCATTTAGGCATACTTCCATCATTAAGATAACATATCTATAAGGTGACAATTCCAACTAGATATCCCTATCAGAACAAACCTCAAGTATTGTGCAATGTAAAACCTCCATCATGGAATGAATGTTAACGAATCATTTTCACAGGAAATGTTCTTTTATTATAGACAAATTTGTGTTAGTGATTAGCCCAGGAGTCTTTCCTTAATTAAAAGGCATTGCCAGGCTATTTCTCTCTTGATGACTAGATCCTTTTCATGCTGTTAATTCTCCATTGATAGCAATAGTTACAGCCAAGGTCTCCTAGTCACATATATGCTCTTCATCTATCAGAACTTTATCCTTTTATTCAATATACCTTAATTAAGCCCCTATAACATAGTTATGCCAGATGTTGAGAGCAATTCAAAGATAATATGAGTGTCTCTGTCTTCAAGGAGATTACTATTCAGGGGTTATTGATAGTCATTAGATTCAATTTTTTAAATCATTATATTTGTATTAAAATCTTTCATTATCTCTGGAATCTATGTCGCAATATAGAAATAATCATTCTTACATGAGAAAATTTAACTAATTTACTCAAGGGAGAAAAGAAATGTGAACTTAAGGGAAACTAAACTCACATTTCAAATTTGATCCTTCCCTCAGAAACTATATCTGGCTTTAACAGAGTCATCTTTGATAAACATTAGCCTTGAATAGAGTATGCTCTCCAATTAATTACATGTTCAATAATTATAATTAATGATTATTAAGTGAGTCAACACACAGAACTTCCTCTTGTCCAGCACAGTGCTAGACAAGAGAAATTTTTAAGTAATTATGCCATAAATTGAGAACCAGCGGTAACATATAAAATAAATTTAAATACATTACACAGAGCATAGCCATGATCATTACCTTAATTATGTACTGTTCTATTTCAAAATGGCTCAAATATAATAGAGCAGACAATGAGGACTAAAACAGGCAGGGCAGATTAAAATGTCACAGAGAACAAAGAAGGGTGAAACGAATGTGAGCTGGAATAGTGAAGAAAATTTCCTTCAATTGCAATGTATTGTTTTCTATTTAGTTCATCTCTTTAAATTCTATTTTCCCAGCTAGGTCCTTTAGTTGCTTCAATACTCATTATTTGACTCAGCTGTAGTATCGATTGAGTGTATAATTAACAGGTGAGAAGGCATTATTAAAGGCAGGTGGATAGGAAACCAAATAAGATCCCTATAAAAAACACTGTTGAAAAGACTACAATGAAGAGGTGAATACATGACTTGTTTTTAGAGCCACTTCCTCATTTTCACTAAACATACTACCTGGATTATTTCCAGCGCTGAGCCTGCTGTGGGCCAGAGCTAATTTGTCATGGTTGTGTTCTGGTCATAATTCCAGAAATTTGGGGAAGTGTTGTTCATAGGAACCCAGAAAACAATTATGTGCTCTGTGCACATGTTTAACTAGACAATGATCAGAAATGACATTTTGTTACACAATGGCAAATTTGGATAGAATAAGTGAAGTTTTCTTGATTCCTGAATCCTCTTTGGTGACAAAATGACCAAAATGCACATGCATACAGAGCTAAAATGCTTTTGAATGTCCCTGATTTTTTAGTGTTTTGTTTTTTTTTCTGTTTCTAAGGCAGTTTGAACAAACCATTGCATTTTAATAGTGATAGTGGCGGCTACTAAGACACGAAGGTTCCTGTGCTCAACAAAGGCCTCTCCCAAGTCCTTCTTTATCTTTCTCCTGTCTCTGCCTTTCTGTGTTGCAGTCACAGGTTTAAGTCAAAGGAGACCGCCACGAGGCAATAAGAAAAAGATAAAGGGAATCTTACAATTTCTCAGCTCTTGTGTGTAGAAACACCTTATACTTCTACAGCGAATGGGGTACATGGGTCAGTCTGTGCCCTCTTATTTGAACTTGATGCTGACAAGCGATTCAGACAAAATAGGCTATGAAATTTATTTTAGTAGATACATGGTTTTTTTTCCAAAGTGCATATAAACAATATCAGTACATTTAAAACTTAAAGTCAGCATATAAACTAGGTGTAGTAGTGCCCTATTATACTCTAGCTGAAAAAAACAGACCCAACATAGACTAGCCAGAGAATAAATATAAGACTATATGTTAATTAGCTACTAAATTATTAGTTAAAAGCAATAAATAATAACATTTATTTTCTCTTTTATATAAATGCATTCTCTTTTATGTAAATGCATTCTTAAAAAACATTTCTATTGAAATAATATACTATTAGATTTATTACTATCTTCCAAAATGAAAACCATCCAGTTTCAACCTACGGGATTCAGCTGCAGCAGCTGTACCATTAAAAGAAATAGGAAATTCAAACCCATGATGTTCATTGCTGGCTTCTGGTTGTTGTTATTTTAGCTGATTTGATTTGGACAATCGACACTGAACATCTTAAAATTTCTAAATCCCTTTCAGACTCTCTGAGTGAAAAACAGAAAAAGTAAGGGGTAATTAAAAAAAAAAACCCAGATAAAGAAAGTCGAGAAATTCTGTAGGGCAAATAAAACCTTTTGGTAAACCAAGAAAAGAAGGCAAAAAGCAAAAGGGTATAGGAAAACCAGCAAGAAAAATTTTAAGTGTAGGGAAACAATAATTAAAACATATGTTCTTACCAAGAAAAATAAAATCAATGGCACAAGGAAACTGAAGTAAAAGGGAGACATTCAAGAAGAGGTATTATCTGGGGTTAAGACGGAGTTGCACAGAAGTCAGACAGGTCTAGTCTCACTTGTTGTTCACTAGTTATATGACTTTCTGTAGGATATTGATTCTATCTGGGTATCACTTCCACCTCTGTAAGATCCCTTTTGCTTCAGAGATGTAAGCCCACTTCAAGTTCTCAAGTTCTTTCAAAGAAGACCTTTTCCATCTCTTTGTTTCTGTGTTGCTAAAGTTAACTACTGAAAAATTAACAATAATGAACCAACTACAAATAGCAAAGTACTGATTGAATACTGCCTGTTTTAGAAGGTTAAAATAGTCAACTAGGATGAATAACTGAGACCTTGTTTCTCCAAGTATATTTTCCCATAACTACTGACAATTCCCCTGAGTGTATGTGGCACCCTGATAGGCTAAGAATGACTGATACAGACTGATATCCCAGGAATACTGAATATTTCCTTAATGTTCTTTGAATAAAGTGAAAGCAAGAGAAGAGAGATTTGTTTGTGATAATGAAGGATTAAATGCAGATTGATGGTTGTGCTTATGTAAAGATAAAATAAATTATTCAAGGAGGTTCTATGTTTTATAAGTTTTGTGCTTCTACTGTAAGTATCTCATTTAGTGTTTGCATTTTGATTATAAGTCATGCTGAAAATGACATAACTCATGTGAGGTGCTTGTTAGAGGGTCTGGTACATGGGAAGCGTTCAATGACCACTAGCTTATTGTTAACCTGAAAGTGTGCTTATATTTCACAGCTTTTACCTTCCAGGTAAAAAGATGATCTAGCATAGGCACATTTATGCATTTACCATAGGCACATTTGTCTATTAGCAGTAAATAATAAGGAAATAGGATTGGGAAGAGGAAAAAGACATGGACATAGAAATTATTAAAAGAAATTCTTGCCATAATTTTTTCTAGTTCTGTCTCTGCCAATAATTAGTGTATACAAACACTTCAGAATCCCATGTTCACAGCAGGAAGGAATAATTGTTTAAATGTATGAATTAGAGTTTGATTTATCACGAAGGGAACTCTCTTTTGGGATTATTTTCCAGAATATGTAAAACATAAAGTTGCTTTATGATTTCATTTAGAAGAGTATTTTCCCCTCATGTTAAGTTCAGAAGAAAATGGCAGTGCTTTGTGAACAGAAAACAGGTATCTGACAAGGTCTGGCTTTAAAAATAATAATGGAACTGAATACATGAAGCCCCTTCAATGTAAATGAAGCTTCTATCATGAAGGAGGAGTTGGTGGAGGGACAAACAAAAATTGCAAGGAAAATCTCGCTGTGGCTGGAAAAAGATCATAACAATTTAGAAAGATTTGAGAAAAATTATGTCCTGTTCTTTAGTTATGAATTTTGAGCCCCCAAAAAATGAATGTGTGGAAACCCTAAGACAGGTGAATGTGATTCAGAGTTGTTTCTTAGATTAACAGGAGGAGTAACTTCTGCCTTTAAAATGGCCTGGACAAGGATCAAATAGCTAGAGCACATCAAAGGTGGGAACACTGAAAAGACACTTAATACTCACTGACGGTCCTGATTTAGAAAAAGATACGCTAGCCAGGCGTAGTGGCTCATGCCTGTAATCCCAGCACTTTGGGAGGCTGAGGCAGGCAGATCATCTGAGGTCAATAGTTCAAGACCATCCTGGTCAACATGGTGAAACCTCCTGTCTACTAAAAATACAAAAATTAGCTGTGTATGGTGGCACACGCCTGTAGTCCAAGTTACTTGGGAGGCTGAGGCAGGAGAATTGCTTCAACCTGGAAGGCAGGAGGTTGCAATGAGCTGAGATTGTGCCATTGCACTCCAGCCTGGGCAACAAGAGCAAAACTCCATCTCAAAACAAAACAAAACAAAACAACAACAAAAAAAAAATCAAAAAGAAAAAAAAGAAGGCCAGGTGCAATGGCTCAGCACTTAGGGAGGCCAAGGCGGGTGTATCACCTGAGTTCAGGAGTTTGAGACCAGCCTCGCCAACATGGTAAAACCCTGTCTCTACTAAAATACAAAAATTATCCAGGCATGGTGGTGGGCGCCTGTAATCCCAGCTACTTGGGAGACTGAGGCACGAGAATCGCTTGAACTCGGGAGGCAGAGGTTGCAATGAGCTGAGATCATACCACTGCACTCCAGCCTGGGTGACAGAGCGAGATTTTGTCTCAAAAAAAAAAGAAAAGAAAAAGAAAAAGGTACACTAGTTAATGTATAAGTGCTTAAAATATCAAGACATCAAACCACCGGAAAACTATAAACACATCAATTTCCAGCACTTTGCCATACTAAAATCAAATACGTGAAAGAAGGATAAATATCAGTATTAAAGGAGAATAAGGAAGTCCAAAGATTGGTTAATCAATGATTAACACAGTTGAGTATGGGTGTGAGAAAAGAGCCACACAGTATTTTTCTTGATATTAAAAAAAAAATGCTATAAGGTTTATTCAGTTGGTTCACAGTTGTACATGGCAGGCACTGTTTTGGGTCATAGGAGAACGTTGGATGACTTGAAGGTTTCTATTCAAAAGGAACTCAAAGTTTTGTGCATTAAAACACAGAAATAAATTGTTATAGCACTGAATGATAGGAGTTTCACATAGCCAAGGGAAGGAGAAAGTGCATTGGAAGCCCAGTGAAGTGAGCAGCCACAGTGTGGGAAAGGTGGAGAAGGATGGCGTCTTGGTTCAAAGGAGACCTGATGTGAGTCCTGAAAGACAAGAAGTTTCTAGGAAGAGAAGGAGGATGTGGAAGGACATTCCTCACAGAATAGACAGCATTAACACAATGCAAAGGGGTGAAAGGGCAGGGAACAATAGGGCACAGGAGAGGGGTCTGGGTGAAGGACCTGTTGGAAGCATCGTGAGAAGACCTGAGCCAGGAGATGGGGCTGCTTGCTGGGATGATTGCAGAAGACTTTGTAGGTCCTGTTGAAGAGTTGGAACTTTATCCTGTAGGCAGTGGGGGTGCTTCACAGTGAAATATGTGTGTTTTTGAGAGATGGCACTGGTGACAATGTCGATGGTGGATTGTAGAAGAATGTGATTAAAGGTAAGAACACTTGAGAGGTGCTATTCTCAATTTTGCAGTTGAGAAATTATAAAGGCTTTGATAAAGGCAGTGTCAGGGTAGTATAGATAACAGAAGGACTTCTCTGAGGGCTTGGATGATTGGACTCCATGGGGATGGTAAAGGAGAGAGTGCATTAAGGATGACTGGTTTCTTTCTAGAGGGGTGAATGTTGCATCATGTAGGGCCTGAGGAGGAGGAGCAAGTGATAGGTTTCTATTAAGACAGACAGGGCTTGCAGCACCAGTGAGAAACCCTGGTAATTTTTTAGGAAGCAAAAAAAGATCCAGACTGGAGATACAAATAATTATTCAATGACTTATGGGTCCTAGTTAAAAATCATGACAGTGAATGAAATTATCAAGTAAGTATGTGTAGGAAAAACATAAATAGAAGAAGACCAAGGATAGAATCCTTGGGAACACTGAGACATTGGAGGCACCAGAACAGGGATTGGAGACAATAAAATGATGCAAGAAGCAGCAGTCAGAGAAATTGGTTGAAAACCAATAGAGTTATATTTTGGCTAAAGTATTATATAAGAAATTGTATCATGGACTGTTGTTACTATAATGTTATCCAAATGCGAGCATATCTAGTCAGTGGTGCCATGGAGTCAATATTTAGGTACCCCACTCTCCTTGTGGAAATAACAAAAATTGCAGGTACAATTCAAAATCAATAAATTGAAAACCATTACTATACTACATTAAATATTGACCTAACCTGGCTGGGTGCAGTGGTGCAAGCCTGTAATCCCAGCACTTTGGAAGACCAAGGCAAGTGGATCACCTGAGGTCAGGAGTTTGTGACCAGCCTGACTAACATAGTGAAACCCCATCTCTACTAAATACAAAAAAATTAGCCAGGCATGGTGGGGCATGCCTGTAATCCCAGCTACTTGTAGGAGGCTGAGACAGGGGAATCACTTGTACCTGAGAGGCGGAGGTTGCAATGAGCCAAAATTTTGTCATTGCACTCCAGACTGGGCAACAAAAGCAAAACTCTGTCTCAAAAAAAAAATATATATATATATATACACACACACATATATATATATATATGTATATATTGACCAAACCTACATCCCATTGACAAAAATGCATGGGATAAGCAATTACTTTATAGGCAAGCACTAAGGATTATTGAAGGTAGTAGTGCCTTGTCCAAACATATAAAAGTGGTAATAAAACATGTAAAAGAGTTCAAATGAGTAATATGCTGGATGTTACCATATCTTTCCCATTTTTCACAAGACGTATATATACACGTGTATTTAAACATGCAAGGAATCATGTAGAATATACTACTTTGGACTCATTTAAGAAAATCAAGGTAACCAGCTAGCTAGTATAACTTAAATGAGGTCTCGCTTGCTTCTTTTCCCAGAGGAAAAATGTTTCACTACACTCATTCACACACTCCATGTGTTTTCTCCATCAGTAAATACATGTCTTATGCCAAAATAAACTGGCCCAGAAAGAGTAAATAAATGATTTAGTACAATCCATTATCAGTACTGGAAAAAACTGGAGTGTATAACTTCTACAGACTGTGAGTCAGGAACACCAGGTTTTCACATGATGGTTGATGCGTGCTGCAGTAAGAAATGGGGACCTGAGGGAGAGTTGTGATGTGGGCGGGTGCCATCACATCCTGTGAGCTCAGGCTCGCCACAGTATACTAGCTTGCAACATATCATGTTTCCCTACTCTGGGGTCTGTCTCCTCCGTGGAACTATAAGCTCCTCAAGGACAAGAACAGCATCATACTCATTTTTCAACCATACCTGGCATAATGTAAATAATAAATCCATTAGGCTGAATCAACTTATAAGCAATAGGGGTTGTCATCCTAAAGAGAGGAAGAAAAGCCTAGCATAACCATAACACACCTGGGAAATGGCTAAACCAATCCAAACAAGTGGGGCAATGTGGTTGTTTATGTTTATTTAACAGTGCAGAGGAGTACTGTCCTCGAGCAGAGAAGAGAACAAAGAGTAAACGTTTTCAGTTTAAAGAGCTCAGTTGGCAAGGGGGCCCATGATTCAGCCACGGTACACAAGGAAATGCCATTCACTCCACCAATCAAGACAGATTTCTAGATATGCTTTACACAAAACCCTGGGGTTTACCTTTGTGACACTTTGAGTTATTTGTTGAATGAAACTATTCTGACCGTGTTAGGATATGGGGAGTTGTTAGCAAATAACATATTCTGGCATATAGTAGATATCAGAAAAATTATTAAATAAATATACTTGAATTTTAACTCTCAAAGTGCCTATTATAAACTGTAGGCTACTATTAACTGTGGTTGAGAACTGGCCCTAAACATTCCTGGAAGGCCTGAGCTCAAGCCAGGGCAGTTAAAATACTACCAATCCATTTGTAATAATCATCACCAATATTTACATAGTTCCAGATACTGTTGTAGGTTGTTCATATGTATTAGCTCATTTAATCCCCATTTATAATCCCATGGGGTAATTATTATTATCCTGATTTTGTGGATGGAGAAACTGAGGCATAGAGAAACATGGAAGACTGAAAGAGACATGGAAGACCCCACCACCATCCTAAGCTCTTATTGGGGAAGACCTGGCTACTCACAATTACCAAGTCACAGGCAGAATGCATCAACAGTTAGAGGTCAACAAAACATGAGGGACCAAGAATAGAGGATATAGAACAAAGGAATTAGCACTCTAGTCATTGGTTCAGGTAACTCTGATAGTATATGGTAAGGAAGATTAGGAACAAGCCTAGATTTCTGAGATATCGTAAAGGAGCCTAGGGCCACTGCAATGGTAGACATTTAGAAAGGTCATGATTATCTCTGTATAGAAGTCAGGGTTAATAATCCTGCTCCAAGTGCTGTAACCTTTGGGAGCTAAATCTCATTTGAGGAGGAAGGAAAATTACCAACGTCTTAGAGGGACAGGACTAGACTGAGTAAAGAGTGACTCACACAAGGTAAATTTAAAGTTCCTCACGTCGTGTATTTAATTACATTTGAAGTTTAAGGACTCATAGTTACTGGAAAGCATTTATATAGTAATATTTCTAAGACATCACTCAAATTTAGGTCAACTTTTCAGGTGATATATGAGATCATCCAGTTCAATTCAAACATCTCCCCTCTACCATGAACATCAGCTCAAGTCAATGAGTTTTCTTTGTTATCTGGAAAAAAGCAAGAGAAACTATGCACTACAGTTTTACTTATCAAATAAGTAAAACATCTAATAAATAAGTGAACTATGTGACAGAGTAATGGGGAATTCTTTATTCTGGTAACTAACAAAAATGTTAATTTTCTACAAAGGTGGTGCTATAGAGGGAGAGGATGGTAAGGGGAAGGATTTAACCTTCTAAGTTACTTGGAATCTACGAATCTCCTGAAATTCTAAATAATGGTTTATGTATATGTGCTTTATTATTATTATTATACTTTAAGTTCTAGGGTACATGCGCACAACATGCAGATTTGTTACATATGTATACATGTGCCATGTTGGTGTGCTGCACCCATTAACTCGTCATTTACATTAGGTATATCTCTTAATGCTATCGCTCCCCCCTCCCCCAACCCCACAACAGGCCCCGGTGTATGATGTTCCCCTTCCTGTGTCCAAGTATTCTCATTGTTCCATTCCCACCTATGAGTGAGAACACGTGCTGTTTTGTTTTTTGTCTTTGTGCTACTTTGCTGAGAATGATGCTTTCCAGCTTCATCCATGTCCCTGCAAAGGACATGAACTCATCATTTTTTATGGCTGCATAGTATTCCATGGTGTATATGTGCCACATTTTCTTAATCCAGTCTATCATTGATGGACATTTGGGTTGGTTCCAAGTCTTTGCTATTTTGAATAGTGCCGCAATAAACATACGTGTGCATGTGTCTTTATAGCAGCATGATTTATAATCCTTTCCGTATATACCCGGTAATGGGATTTCTGGGTCAAATGGTATTTCTAGTTCTAGATCCTTGAGGAATCACCACACTGTCTTCCACAATGGTTTAACTAGTTCACAGTCCCACCAACAGTGCAAAAGTGTTCCTATTTCTCCACATCCTCTCCAGCACCTGTTGTTTCCTGACTTTTTAATGATCGCCATTCTGACTGGTGTGAGATGGTATCTCATTGTGGGTTTGATTTACATTTCTCTGATGGCCAGTGATGATGAGCATTTTTTCATGTGTCTGTTGGCTGCATACATGTCTTCTTTTGAAAAGTATCTGTTCGTATCCTTCACCCACTTTTTGATGGGGTTGTTTTTTTCTTGTAAATTTGTTTGAGTTCTTTGTAGATTGTGGATATTAGCCTTTTGTTAGATGAGTAGATTGCAAAAATTTTCTCCCATTCTGTAGGTTGCCTGTTCACTCTGATGGTAGTTTCTTTTGCTGTGCAGCTTTTTAGTTTAATTAGATCCCATTTGTCAATTTTGGCTTTTGTTGCCATTGCTTTTGGTGTGTTAGACATGAAGTCCTTGCCCATGCCTATGTCCTGAAGGGTGTTGCCTAGGTTTTCTTCTAGGGTTTTTATGGTTTTAGGTCTAACATTTAAGTCTTTAATTCATCTTGAATTAATTTCTGTATAAGGTGTAAGGAAGGGATCCAGTTTCAGCTTTATATGTATGGCTAGCCAGTTTTCCCAGCACCATTTACTAAACAGGGAATCCTTTCCCCATTTCTTGTTTTTGTCAGGTTTGTCAAAGATCAGATGGTTGTAGATGTGTGGTATTAGACAGATCAACGAGACAGTTAACAAGGATATCCAGGAGTTGAACTCAGCTCTGCACCAAGTGGACCTAATAGACATCTACAGAACTCTCCACCCCAAATCAACAAGTACACATTCTTCTCAGCACCACATCACACTTATTCCAAAATTGACCACATAGTTGGAAATAAAGCTCTCCTCAGCAAATGTAAAAGAACAGAAATTATAACAAACTCTCTCTCAGACCACAGTGCACTCAAACTAGAACTCAAGATTAAGAAGTTCACTCAAAACTGCTCAACTACATGGAAACTGAACAACCTGCCCCTGAATGACTACTGGGTACATAACGAAATGAAGGCAGAAATAAAGATGTTCTTTGAAACCAATGAGAACAAAGACATAACATACCAGAATCTTTGGGACACATTTAAAGCAGTGTGTAGAGGGAAATGTATAGCACTAAATGCCCACAAGAGAAAGCAGGAAAGATCTAAAATTGACACCCTAATATCACAATTAAAAGAACTAGAGAAGCAAAAGCAAACACATTCAAAAGCTTGCAGAAGGCAAGAAATAACTAAGATCAGAGCAGAACTGAAGGAAATGGAGACACAAAAAACCGTTCAAAAAATCAGTGAATCCAGGAGCTGGTTTTTTGAAAAGATCAACAAAATTGATAGACCACTAGCAAGACTAACAAAGAAGAAAACAGAGAGGAATCAAATAGACACAGTAAAAAATGATAAAGGGGATATCACCACCGATCCCACAGAAATACAAACTACCATCAGAGAATACTATAAACATCTCTACACAAATAAACTAGAAAATCTAGAAGAAATGGATAAATTCCTGGACACATACACCCTCCCAAGACTAAACCAGGAAGCAGCTGAATCTCTGAATAGACCAATAACAGACTCTGAAATTGAGGCAATAATTATAAGCTTACCAACCAAAAAAAGTCCAGGACCAGATGGATTCACAGCCGAATTCTACCAGAGTACAAGGAGGAGCTGGTACCATTCCTTCTGAAACTATTCCAATCAATAGAAAAAGAGGGAATCCTCCCTAACTCATTTTATGAGGCCAGCATCATCCTGATACCAAAGCCTGGCAGAGACACAACAAAAGAGAATTTTAGACCAATATCCCTGATGAACATCGATGCAAAAATCCTCAGTAAAATACTGGCAAACCAAATCCAGCAACACATCAAAAAGCTTATCCACCATGATCAAGTGGGCTTCATCCCTGGGATGCAAGGCTGGTTCAACATACAGAAATCAATAAAAGTAATCCAGAATATAAACAGAACCAAAGACAAAAACCACATGATTATCTCAATAGATGCAGAAAAGGCCTTTGACAAAATTCAACAGCCCTTCATGCTAAAAACTCTCAATAATTTAGGTATTGATGGGATGAATCTCAAAATAATAGGAGCTATTTATGACAAACCCACAGCCAATATCATACTGAATGGACAAAAACCAGAAGCATTCCCTTTGAAAACTGGCACAAGACAAGGATGCCCTCTCTCACCACTCCTATTCAACATAGTGTTGGAAGTTCTGGCCAGGGCAATCAGGCAGGAGAAGGAAATAAAGGGCATTCAATTAGGAAAAGAGGAAGTCAAATTGTCCCTATTTGCAGATGACATGATTGCATATCTAGAAAACCCCATTGTCTCAGCCCAAAATCTCCTTAAGCTGATAAGCAACTTCAGCAGTCTCAGGATATAAAATCAATGTGCAAAAAGCACAAGTATTCTTATACACCAATAACAGACAGAGAGCCAAATCATGAGTGAACTCCCATTCACAATTGCTTCAAAGAGAATAAAATACCTAGGAATCCAACTTACAAGGGATGTGAAGGACCTCTTCAAGGGGAACTACAAACCACTGCTCAATGAAATAAAAGAGGACACAAACAAATGGAAGAACATTCCATGCTCATGGATAGGAAGAATCAATATCGTGGAAATGGCCATACTGCCCAAGGTAATTTACAGATTCAATGCCATCCCCATCAAGCTACCAATGACTTTCTTCACAGAATTGGAAAAAACTACTTAAAAGTTCATCTGGAACCAAAAAAGAGCCTGCATCGTCAAGTCAATCCTAAGCCAAAAGAACAAAGCTGGAGGCATCAGGCTACCTGACTTCAAACTATATTACAAGACTACAGTAACCAAAACAGCATGGTACTGGTACCAAAACAGAGATATAGACCAATGGAACAGAACAGGGCCCTCAGAAGTATATGTTCTTTTAAATGGAAAAATATGTTTAACTTTTTTGTTTAATTGCCAAAGCAGTCTGGGACCCAGAAAAGACCAAGAATCACAGGTATAAAGAAAATAAATTAGATTTTTTTTTTAAGTTTAGAATTTGCTGTACCTACTAAATATTCCACACTGAATTGGGGGGATATCAAAAAGAATTTTCACCAGAGAGAGGTTAAACTAGTCATTACAATTCATACTTTCTCCTTAGAAAACATACGTTTGTATTTTAGTGGGAATTCATCATAATAACTGAAGGAGAGCCTGGCTCTGATGTGAGATCCTCAGGTTCAAATTCCAAACTCACCTCTCACCAGCTGCATAAGTTGAGAGACATAACATCTCTCTTGCTCAGCTTTCTCATCAATGAAATGAATATACAATGATATCTTCCTCCTACTGATGTTAAGAGGATTAAGTTACATTAAGTTTATGAAACCCCTATCAAAGAACCTGGCACTCTGAAATCACTTAAAAAATGTAAGCTATTATGTTTATGTAAGTGTGGTGAAATGTTGTATCTAGAAAATAATTTTTCCCAATTTGCCAGGTTTTTTTCAGAGATCCATGATGGCTCAGCAGTCAGTCATGAAGAAGCCCAGTCTTCGTCTGCCGTTTACTCTATTGTCTTTGTATTACTTTGTTAGGTACCAAGAAATCCACAGTTTGTAAAATGCTTTTGTTTTCTAATGATGACATGTTGCCAGATTTTTGCCTAGTTTCCTCAAATATGAGTTGTAATTTAATTTTAAGTAAAATTTGAAACTCTTGGCACTCCTACTTGGCAACATAGAACTTCCTATTCTTAGGACAAAAGGCTTAATGAGTTCCTTTGAGTTTTCACAAAACAACATGTGTGTGAATAAAGAATTAAGAAAAACACATAATTAAGTTTCCCTTACAATAAGCATTCTTTCAGCTCCTTTGTTTTTAATTAGAGGAGAAACATTTTCAAAACATTGAGTTAGTTACTTTGAATTTTTAAGAATAGGATGGAATGCTTCATGACAAACAAAACCAAGACATTTAGCCAAAAGTGATTTCTTTTGAGGGTGGATTATGATTTGTCTCCAGGATTTACCTACAGAGAAAGATAACAGAGTTTATTCACATAATAGGTTCATTCATTCCTTGAGAGCATGTAAGCAGCTCCCCTTAAAATTATTGTTCAGATAGACAGACACAGAAAAAGAGGATGTAAAGATAGTGGCAGAGAGATTGCGGTTATAAGATTAAAAAAAGATGTTCTGATAAAGAGATGCAGTGTGAAATAAGCATGTCATGGAGAATGGGGTATCCATCCACTCAAGCATTTATACTTCAAGTTACAAGCAATCCATTAAAGTATTGCTTTAAATATACAATTTAGTTATTATTCACCCTGTTGAGCTATCAAATAGTAGATTTTATACATTCTATTTTTTTATACCCAGTAATCATCCCCACTCCCTATCCCAAGCCCCCACCTCTGGTAACCATCCTTCTGCTCTCTATGTCCATGAGTTCAATTGTTTTGATTTTTACATCCCACAAATAAATGAGAACATGCAAAGTTGCCTTTCTGTGCCTGGCTTATTTCATTTAACGATCTCCACTTCTATCCATGTTGTTGCAAATGACTGGATCTCATTCTTTTTTTTAATGACTGAATAGTACTCCATTGTGTATATATGTACCACATTTTCTTTATCCATTCATCTGCTGATGGACACTTAGGTTGCTTCCAAATCTTAAATATTGTACACAGTGCTGCAACAAACATAGAAGTGCAGATATCTCTTTGACATACTGATTTCCTTTCTTTTGTGTATATACTCAGCAGTGGGATTGCTGGATCATACAGTAGCTCTATTTTAATTTCTTGAGGAAGCTCCAAACTCTTCATCATAGTGATAGTATGAATTTACATTCCTACTGACAGTGTTCAAGATTTCCCTTTTTTCCACATCCTCACCAGCATTTGTTATTGTCTGTCTTTTGGAAATAAGCCATTTTAATTGAGTAAGATGATATCTTATTGTAGTTTTGATTTGCATTTCTCTGATGATCAATGATGTTGATAGGCCTGTTTGCCATTTGTATGTCTTCTTTTAAGAAAATGTCTATTCAGCCAGGCAAGGTGGCTCACGCCTGTAATCCCAGCACTTTGGGAGGCCGAGGCAGGCGGATCACTTGAGGTCAGAAGTTCGAGACCAACCTCGCCGGCATGGTGAAACCCTGTCTCTACTAAAAATACAAAAATTAGCCAAATGTGGTGGCGGGTACCTGTAATCCCAGCTACTCAGAAGGCTGAGCTCAGAAGGAGAATCACTTGAAGCCAGGAGGCAGAGGTTGCAGTGAGCTGAGATCATGACACCACACCCCAGCCTGGGCAACAGAGTGAGACTTTGTCTCAAAAAAAAAAAAAAAAAAAGAAAGAAAGAAAGAAAAAAGAAGAAGAAGAAGAAAAAGAAATGTCTATTCAACTCTTTTGCTCGTTTTTTCATCAAATTATCAGATTTTTTTCCTATAAAGTTATTTGAGCTCCTTATATATTCTGGTTATTAATTCCTTGTCAGATGGATAGTTTGCAAATACTTTCTCCCATTCTTTGCATTGTCTCTTCACTTTATTGTTTCTTTTGCTGTGTGGAAGCTTTTTAACTTGACATGATCCCATTTGCCTATTTTTGCTTTCATTGCCTGTGCTTATGGGGTCTTTCTCAAGAAATTTTTGCCCAGATCGATGTCCTAGAGATTTTCTCCAATGTTTTCTTTTAGTATTTTCATAGTCTGATGTCTTAGATTTAAATTTTTAATACGTTTTGATTTTTGTGTATGGCGAGATATAGGTGTCTAGTTTCATTCTTCTGCATTTGGGTACCCAGTTTCCCAGCTCCATTTAACGAAGGGACTGTCTTTTCCCCAGTGTATGTTCTTGGCACCTTTGTTGAAAATGAGTTCACTGTAGATGTGTGGATTTGTTCCTAAGTTCTCTGTTCTGTTTCATTGGTCTATGTGTCTGTTTTTACACCAGTACCACACTGTTTTGCTTACTATAGCCCTGCATTATAAGTTGAAGTCAGATAATGTGATTCCTCTAGTTTTATTCCTTTTACTTAGGATAGCTTTGACTATTGTGGATCTTTTGTGGTTCCATATAAATATCAGGATTGTTTTCTTCTATTTCTGTTTCTATTTCTTTTTTTTTCCTACTTCTGAGAAGAATGTCATTGGTCTGTTGATAGGGGTTGCATTGTAACTGTATAGGCATATTTCTACAGATAAAGAATCTGTCATTACAAAAATACTATTTTCTAACCATGGGAGTTACAATGATTTCATCAGTCCATTACTCCATTACAGAGCTAGACAAGACTGACATTTCTAAGGTACCAATGCCAGCCTCCTTTTTAACCCACTTTAGATTTAACTTGAACTAGCATTTGTTAAATGCCTACTATATGTGTGTTACCCTGCTTTGTGTTTGCACCCACACACAAGTATATAAATAGTCCAGAATGAGATTACATTACATAATAAGAGTGTTTACTACAATTTTATGAATGACACCAAAGCACAACAAGGGAAAGTATTAGCTTATGTAAAAATTTGCATGCATCCAAATACCCTTCTGACTTTGGGTTTGAAAATACCCTTTATTCCAAGTACTAATAAATCCAAATGATATAAAAACTACAATCAATATTAATTAATGCTCACCAAAGGCATTTTCAGAGCAGCTTGCAAAAGTCTCCAATAAAGAAGTCAGGTAGAGGTTTAATGAGTAAGCCTGAAGACCAACATACAAAATATCAAAATATGTTTGGATATGAGCAAAACACAGAAAACAGTTGAGGAGGCCATTTAGAAAAATGCCCTTTGATTGTTCAAACTTTTCCAATTAAGGGGATATGATAATTTTATATAGGCCGTGGCATCAAGCTTATATGTTAGAAATCACCCACACCTTTCCACATATAATACTAAATTTAAAATCACCAAAAAAAGTAAATATAAATGCCCCCATGTTACTAAACCATGTAGATGAGAAGTGAAATTTCAAGTCACTTTTTAGGTAGTTTAGATGTATAAAACATCCATATCTTTTCAAATGTCCTAGTACTTAAATCATTAAACATTTTGACCATCTTCTCTTTTTTCCTCCTTTCTCTCAACATATACTCTCTTAACAATCACTAGGTTTCTGTTATTACTGCTGTGGAACTCCTAGATCTATGACTCCATCCTGATATGAGCCCAGCACTAATGAAAACTCCGCTCCACCTTTCCACCTTGATAGTCTACCTACACTTCAAGCTCAATATGCATCAAATTGAATATATTCTCGTCCCTCAAACACATGCTTTCACATGACATATAAATTTGGTTTATGGCACCGTGAAAATCAACAGTACTCACATTCAAATTGAATGCCAACTGACACTGATTCTACAATTGGCAGATCTAGAATATATATCCTTTCCTAACTTCATTCTCATTATATTAATCCAAACCTTAATTATCATCCCTTGCCTTCACCAGTGCAAAATTTCCTACTTCTTTTTCTTTGGCCTACTGTTAATCCTTTATTTAACATTTACAGCTCCAGCTACCTTTACAACTTTACATCTCAGACTATTGTTTAATGGATACCAATTTTATGAGGCAATCCCTTCTCACATTCTGGGGCAAGTGCCCCTCTCTTTTTCCCTTTCCAGTCTAACCAAAAAATGTTCCTACCATATTCCAATGATATGATTTGAATGGGAATCATCATGTTCTAATGGATTGTGCCTTCCCTTCTCTCCAATGTCCTCATTTAAGTATTACTTGTGTTTTCTGCATTTTTACAACTGAAGCGTCTCTCTTATATGGCCTAAACTCCAGCTAGAATGAAAACATTCACTTTAAAGCTCAACTCAACATCATCGTGTCCAGAAGGCATTCCTGAATCTCCCAGCTATGTTTAAGTAATCTGCTTAGGCATAAGAGTTTGTTTACATCTCTTTTGTGGCACTCTCTAATATCTTTATAACTTCCATAACAATTATATGTGCGTAACTTTCTCCTCTTTTAAACTCTAAGTTCCTTGGTGATAAGGCCATATGTATTATAAACAACCAGTAAATGTTGAATAAATGAATGATTGGATGGATGAAGAGAAAAAAATTTTTGCAAAGGATTTTCTAATGCTTTTTATTTTTCACTCGGATGTTTGGCATTACAGAGACACTTCCGAAAAGGAAATAAATTAATTGGTCATAAACAATGTTTTCTCTTAGCTCCCATTCAGATCATTGTGAACCACAATGTTCTAACTGCATGTTTGTGCTTCCTCAACTTTCATAGCCAAACACCTGCAGTTAACCAACCACACATACCAAAGTATTTTTAACATGACTCAAACTGATCTGGGGAATTGACAACTTCTCAACCTCCAGCTGAATACCAAGCTAAATGTCAGTAGTTTCACAGACTCTTTTAATGACATGGGAAAGCCTGAGATTTCTCTTTTTTCATGAAGTGACACACTTGCCTGAGAAAGCTCTATCATATCTCTTCCACTGGATTAACAGTGCAGACATCTCTATTGTGGATAAACCAAAAGGATCTAGAAGTTCTGGAAGGTTTTATTTTCAATTGCTCTACACCTATTATTGTACCAGAGAACTAGGCTGAGAGAAAATGCAAGTGATTCTTAGCTATTATAGTCACTCTCACAGACTCTCCTTCCATTTCAATGTATTTCAAGCAAAAAAGTGCTACTAAAATTCTTTCCCCCTTTAGAGCAACAGTAATACCAACTACACCACTACATATCATTTTTAAACAAGGATCTATGACTTTCAAAATCCAGGTCAACATGTCAGAAATATTTCCTCTAATAACTTCATGTTTTAAGACACACTAAGCTAGCTATATTCTTAGCTATATACTTCAAGATTACCTCTCTACAAGCAATAATACAGGGCCAAATTTTTCTCCTGTATAACACTGTTTTATAAGGTTTGTAGTTATTTAATTTTTAGTGAGCAAATAGAATAGTACTTTATCGCAGGCTTTGAATACCTTAAGAAACAACAGTAAGGAATTTATTATTTGTATTATACCTCATATATTAATGAATGCATTTTATGTGTGGGGTTATTAATAACCATATAATAAAAATGAAAAATGTAATTTATTTTGATCTGAAAAAATACATATACATTTCCCTACTGAGCAAAAAGTTCAAAACCACATAACATGGTTTTTAAGAGATTTGCATATAAGCATAACCAATATCGAAATCTAACTTCAAAAGTACTGAATATTTACCATGCACATGAATATCACACTAAGTTTTAGGCAACAAAATGTTGGACTTTTGCTTCTCCAGAGGCTAGCTGTATACTTTGGGGTTTGTGTAAAAATAATTATGTGTGTATTCTCAACCAATTCTTGTAGTCACCTTTCTATGCCCCTTAAAATCAAAAAGTAGATGCTCTATGTGAAAACATCCAACTTTACCTGATCTAGGTGTTATTTCCTGACTTGTTTCTAAGGCAACACATGCTTGAGATTGTTGCTTATATGGTATCTCAAGTGATAGCAGAAATATTTCATCTCAAATCTGTGTTCTACCAGCCTAATACAAGACAGAAAATGTCTGCCATGTATCCGGCAATTAATCTATGTCAGGCATTACACTAGGAATTAGACATACATCTTTTTGCTTAGCACAGTGCTCAGATTGATCTTGGCCTTGCAAAATATTGACAGAAAAACTAGGATATGTTTTAATTTCTTTAGGTCTCCATGAAGTAAGTCCTAGCTTTGTATGAAGGAAATTCCCAGAACATGAACAACATCCATCTTGAAACCAAAAAGCAAATGCTGATGAATGCTGAATTTCCAGCTGCCTGGGACTCACTTATTGAACTCCATTATCAGTGTTAAATGAAACCATGTTGGAGCCTGAGGTAAAAAGAAAAAAATTAAAAGTGTGAGTCTACATACACCTAACAAAATATGCTCCTATATTTTGAACCAAGTGGGAAAGTTAACAAAAGTTCTACAATTAAAACAGTTTACACACCATTGTCAGCCTTCATAGATCCTCCTGGCAGAAGCCAAGAGGGTTGCACTGGCTGAGAATTGTGAGCTGATTGGAAACAACTGTTACTGTTGCATAATAACACAGGACTGTCAGGCAAACAAACAACAAGATGTCTTTATTTACATTTTTGTTTTTTTAATCATGAAGTTTTGCATTAATTTTGATTTTTTAAAATATTGTATTAAAATACTATTTTCATTTCTGAGTTTTTTGGTGCCTTCTTAAATTTTTCTCTGAGGTAGCGATGCTAATCCCAGCTCAGCCTTTTTCATTATTATAATTTATCTAACGTTGACTTCAGTTTCAAAACTTCTTTCTCATCCAGCCTGTTCATTGAACCAAGACTGGTTCTTGAGGCACAGTCAGGTGATTAAAAAGTCAGACACTGAATGGAAAAGAAGCTTAAAAGATGAACACTGTCACGCCTGTAATCCCAGCACTTTGGGAGGCTGAGGTGGGTGAATGACCTGAGGTCAAGAGTTCAAGACCAGCCTGGCCAACCTGGTGAAACCCCCATCTCTACTAAAAATACAAAAATTAGCCAGACGTGGTGGTGGGCGCTTGTAATCCCAGCTACTTGGGAGGCTGAGGCAGGAGAATCACTTGAACCTAGGAGGCGGAGGTTGCAGTGAGCCGAGATCGTGCCACTGCACTCCAGCCTGAGCAACAAGAGCAAAAAGAAAAAAAAAAAGAGAGAGAGATGAACACTGATAATGCAAAAATTTTTAAAACCTACAATGTACTAAATAGTTAAGAGTTAACTGTATTTTCTTTACAATTATTTATTGGTGGCATTTTGAATTGTTTAATCTTATTTTGAGAGGTTGCTGTTAGTGATGCTTTAACTCTTTCATATTTTCAGAAAGACTTTTATAACCATTATTTTGTTTAAAGCCTAGTTGAGTATATTGAATCCCTACTGTAGATTTAAAGGAAATAATGTTTTTTAATTGAGTCATTAAAAATGACAAAAGTAATAGATTTTTTAATAAATGTTTTTCATTCTACCTTCAGAATTCACTGAGTGAATCAGAGGCTCTTGTTAACCTCACTTCTAGATTGTTCCAAGTGGTACGTGTCACATCTTAAGTGACTAACTGAACACATTTTACTCAACTAAGTGGCCTGGATCAATTATGCAGACATATAGGGAAAGTTTGCCTTTCAGTGAATGTTTCCTTTTTTAAAAAATGTTCAGTGTTTATTATATATACGTACTAGTCTCACTCAAAGACAGAAAACCACCCTTTTTCAGCATATTTGATCTAAATCTCAGAGTGAAGGAGCTATCCATAATAAACCAACTGGCCGAATGAATTCCTCTAAGCCCTTTAGAGGGCAGAGCAAACATTTGGGGTTGCAAAAAGTATGACCTGGGTACATCTGCACATGGATAAGTGAACTCAGAAAGCTCATATCACATATTTATGTGCTATGGCTGATTTAAAAAAAATCTTAGAATTATAATCTGGGTCTGATTTGTTAGACACTATTAAAGGGTTCTAATACAACAGCTTGTATTCTCGAGTTTCTAAATTTCCTTTTGTATACCAAGTACCACTGCATTTATATGGCACATCTTGCTATTATTTATTAAAAGGCAAACTACTGCTTTATTTTGTCCCAGGCATATGGCTTGTACACAGTTAACTCTGTCCTTCATTGCAGTAATGAATTTTTATTTTAATCCTTTACATTTATTAATAGCTTTCCCCCATTTTTTCCCCTTTCTGTTTCCAAGGAGAGTAGAACCCCTCTTTACCTTAACTCGTAGTAAAACACTTTTAATTTTGGCCATCCAAAAAAAATGAAAACATTTCAGGAATGTCTTTTTAACTTTTTGTTTCCTGATAAACTAACTCATCACTAGCTTTAGAGTCAGATCTTGTTTGAACCCAACTCCAACACTGACAAGCCAACTGACCCTATCCTAGGCAAATAACATTACCTTCCTGGCCTCCTTTCTCATCAGCTTTATATGAATGGTAGTGCCTATCTCAAAGCCGAATTGTAGGGATTACAGCAGTAACTTATCTAATATGCCTAGTATTTCTTACCAGCAATTTCAAATGGTTCAACTTAAATGTAAGGGTTCAACAGATTATGGCTTCTGTGTTTTCCCTGGAAACAGTCTGGCTGGGCAGGGACTTCCAGGGCTTTTGGCTTGTCTGAGATGAAATGGAGTTTATCTCATGCAAAGCTCATAGAAAATAAGGTGAGCACCTAAGTGTAAGATGTTTACCTTAATGGCCAACTAAGATGGTTGATTCTTTTTGCCTTTACTACAGGCTTTCATTAGTTTTGACAGATATTCAACCAAAAACTAGCTCTGCCCTATCTTTTACAGAACTTTCTTAGAAGAAGAGAAAATTATTTTCTTTTCATTTCTTTAGTCGTTTTCCAGTTCTCCATGGGTTATATTGCTAAAGTACACAGAAACGTTTTTTTTCCTCTTTTTCCCTTTAGGAAAGCTCAAGATGGAATCTTAATTTCTTAAACACTAAGCGTTTTGTTAAATTCCTATCATAAGCTTTCATGACCCATGATGAGAAAAGACATTTCAGAAAAGACTGCAGAGACCACAGGATGCTACTGCTTACAGATGACACTGTTTCTGAAAGGCAAATAAATAAAGTTAAATTGCTAACTTCAACATAGCCTTGGTTTATATCTCAAACAACAAAGATATCTGAAAAAGTTTTATTTTTTATTCCAAATTCTATAGACTTTTCTTGCTTTCTTTGACAAAAGTGAACTTCCTTTTCTTTTACTCATTCCCAGTAGGACAAATCCTCATTTTGTTACTACAACCTTTCAGTTCCCTGCCTTAGGGCAAAGCTCCGTTTAACATTAATGGAAGCTCCAAGTCTGGCCCAGAAATGTGGGGACAAGACGCAATGATGAGATCATGAATGAGGCCATGAAAGTTAATATTCATAAACTCAAATGTACTTTCATGATGTTCAAATAGAGAAATAAAAATATATCAGCATTTCAGCAAAACATTTGTTATTCCTGCAAGCTTTATTATTAATTTATTTAGAAAGATGGTTGGCAGAGATGCAAGGAAAAACACCGTGGAAACTTGAACTAGGATTACAGACCTATTCCTGTTTTTCTCTCAAGGACTTAGTCTAACACTTCTCACGTGTTTTCTTTTCACACATTTTCCAGTCATTCCTCATCAGGTTTCACCACTGTGTATATCATATTTTCATCAGCCCAAAACATTATTGTGACACTCTGAAAACACTTTTTGAATCAAAGAGAAACGGGCACAGCTTACTAATGAAACTAGTAAGTTACCTCAACTCTCATAAATATCTTTTAATCACAAGTAATCTTTTGGTTAAATCCTTGTTCTTCTTATAACTCAGGAGTGATAGTTAATTTTTTAATTATTGAAGTTTTGTGCTCACATTGATTATATTTAATTTAAAACTTAAATGGAATAGATTTGGGGGAATTATTATGATTCCTCTTCAACATCTCAAATAAAAATTTTTCTGGCCAGGTGCGGTGGCTCACACCTGTAATCCCAGCACTTTGGGAGGCCAAGGTGGGCAGATCAGTTGAGGTCAGCAGTTTGAGACCAGCCTGGCCAACATGGTGAAAACCCGTCTCTACTAAAAATACCAAAAAAAAATTAGCCAGGCATGGTTGTGGGCACCCCTAATCCCAGCTACTCAGGAGGCTGAGGCAAGAGAATCACTTGAGCCTGGAGGGGGAGGTTGCAGTGAGCCAAGATTTCCCCACTGCACTCCAGCCTGGTCAACAGAGCGAGACTCCATCTCAAAAAAAAAAAAAATTTTTTTTTTTCTTTGGCCTTTGGAGGCAATTTCTACCTACCTAAAATGTTAATAGGAATAGCTACCTCTGGATTGGCATGGATTGCTTTTTTTTTCCTTTCCTTCTTTATACCATATTTCATTTTTTCCTCTGTACTTTTCAAACTTTCTACAAAACTAGTAATAAGTTAAAAAGATTTTAATCAAATAAGGTATAAACTAACTTTGTGTGTGTGTGTGTGTGTGTGTGTGTGATGGAATCTCGCTCTGTCACCTAGGCTGGAGGGCAGTGGCCCAATATCAGCTCACTGCAACGTCTACCTCAGGGTTCAAGCAATTCTCCTGCCTCAGCTTCCTGAGTAGCTGGGATTACAGGTGCCCGCCACTACACCCAGCTAATTTTTATATTTTTAGTAGAGATGAAGTTTCACCATGTTGGCCAGGCCTGTCTTTAGGTATATAAAAAAGTGACTTTAGGTGATCCGCCCACTTTGGCCTCCCAAACTGCTGGGATTATAGGCATGAGCCACCACACCTGGTCTAACCTGTTTCTTTTAGGACAAAGTTTCTCACAGTTCTGTGGAAGAAGTAGGTTTTGAACAAGATTCTGAATGGAGGTAATGCTGTGACTTGGCAGAGATGAGAGGAGAGAAGCAATGCTCAGAGAACAGTGCCAGATAAGGGTTATTCCACAGGAAGCATCATCTTTGTGGCCAACTTTGAAGCACATTGGAAAGAGTTCAGAACTTACAGAGGATTGTATTCACTGTAATTTTCACAGCAAAGATACTGCAAGGTCACTCTTGTGTTGTAGTGATGATTCCTATAGCAATGTTTGCATAAACTAGATTCTGCTAATATATTTTCTTTGATATCGATTGCTAGTTACTGCTCTGTCTAGTTCACTGGATTTGGAACATTTTTGTTGAAAACTCACATATGAAATATATTTTATATATGGCAACTCAGTATACATAAGCATGCACACAAACACATTCACATTGTATACCTAGACCTATATCAATACCTATATCCATATCAATACCCATATTTTTAGGTATATAAAAACATTGTATATAAAAATGTTGTGCTGCAATATTTACTCTTGCAACATAGAATACACTCCTGTTCTATTCTACTCTATCCTTCTCTATTCTATTCTATCTTGCTCTATTCAGTTATTTCCATTCCATTGTACTCCACTTAAAAAGAAATAGTGGCTGCGACCTACTAAGGCCCATCACTTGAAAAATGCTAGTTTAGTAAATGCTTGGGTGACAAAGTCCTTCTGCCTGAAAACGGAAGCATGGCAAATATTATAATATTTTGTTATTATAATATATTGTTGCAACAGTCCCAGCTTAATACAAAAAAAAAGCCCAGGCCTGTGGAAGTATAAAAGATAAAATAATATTCTATAATTAGAATCACCAGGGCTTGTCTTGGGACCTTTGGTGGGGTCAAGAGAGAACTGAAAATGACTCGTGTTATGTACCTAAAGGATCTGAAGCCAGTGGCTTTGTGGAGAGTACTGGAAACATCAGAAAAGGGTAATGGTTTGAGGGTATGATGTGGCCCTTTACTCTTTCTTTCAGACAGAAATTTTTGTCCATTTATGTAGTTCAAAATGATCAAACTCTCCATGTGTCTTTTTTCCTGTCTTTTAAAAAAATAACTTTTTTTTTAAAATTTTTTTATTTTGAGAGGGAGTCTTGCTCTGTCACCCAGGCTACAGTGCAGTGGCGCGATCTCGGCTCACTGCAAGCTCCACCTCCCAGGTTCATGCCATTCTCCCGCCTCAGCCTCCCGAGCAGCTGGGACTACAGGCACCCGCCACCACGCCCAGCTAATTTTTTGTATTTTTAGTAGAGACGGGGTTTCACCGTGTTAGCCAGGATGGTCTTGATCTCCTGACCTTGTGATCCACCCGCCTCATCCTCCTAAAGTGCTGGGATTACTGGCTTGAGCCACCGCGCCTGGCCTATTTTCTATTAATTCATAAGCATTACACAGTGAGTTATTTTGATTTCTATGTCTTTCTTTATTTGCCACAGTAGAGCATATGATGTTCTATAAGAACATGGAATACAGACATGTTAAAAAACAGTTTGTTTACTGAAACATTTTTCTTCTTTTTTTTTTTTTTTTTTGAGACAAAGTCTCGCTCTGTCACCAGGCTGGAGTGCTGTGGCGCAATCTCAGCTCACTGCAACCTCCAGCTCCCTGGTTCAAGCGATTCTCCTGTCTTAGCCTCCTGAGTAGCTGGGATTACAAGCACATGCCACCATTGCCGGCTAATTTTTGTATTTTTAGTAGAGACAAAGTTTCACCATATTGGCAAGGATGGTCTTGATCTCCTGACCTCATGATCCACCTGCCTCGGCCTCCCAAAGTGCTGGGTTTACAGGCTTGAGCCACCACGCCCAGCCTGAAACATTCTTCTTAAGAAGTTGCCTGTGTGCAATTCTCTCCTTCTCTTTATTTGCCAGCACTTAGTACAATTGAGAGGCCTTCTATTTGCAAGAGGGAAGAGTTTGGCCTAAGACAGAACTTAGTTTAAATTCCAGCTCCTGACACTTAACAGCCTTGGAATCTTAGAAAAGAGTGTAGTGTCTCAATTAGTCAGAATGTTTTCAATGGCAAGTAACAGAATCTCGAATCAACCACTATTTCTTTTTAAGTGGAGTACAATGGAATGGAAATAACTGAGTAGAGGAAGACAGAATAGAATAGAGAAGGATACAGTAGAATAGAACAGGAGTTCATTCTATGTTGCAAGGGTAAATATTGGGTAAAAAGGGAAATCTAAATCTATCATGACCGTGTCATTATCTTGCAAATAATGATTCCAGGCACCTATGACTCTCTCTTTCAGAACTCTCTTTCTTTCTCTGTGTTAGCTTTATTCTCAGTCTCACTATAAGTCTCTTTGTGTTAGCAAAAATGTCTCTAACAGCTCCAAACTTGTATTCTATAGTTTAACAACTCCAAGGGAAAGAGAATTACATTCCTAAATGTTTTAGAAAAATGCTCTGGGGCTAATGTTGATTGGTTATAATTCACCTGAATTGAGTCATATGCCCATCTTTGAACTAATTGCTATAACGAAGAAGACGCATTGCCTTCATTTGCTAATCATGGGTAACAAACCCACCCCTACAACCTGGAGAGGATCCATCCATCTGAACCACACGAGTGGAGAGTAAGGGTTCTCCAAAGGAAAATTAGAAAATACTTAGTTTCTTTATATCTAAAATACGGAAGAATTTTAAATAAAGTTGTTCTGAAGATTAGAAATAAGGAGAAGATTAAAAAATACCTGGCAAAAGAGTAGTTACTCAATGAGAGAGCAAATGAAAATAACAAAGCAAACAGAGTAAAATTGTAACAACAGGGGAATTAGGTAAAAGGATACATTAGTTTTCCTTTTACTATTTTTATTTTTTAAAGTTTGAAATTATTTCCATATAAAATATTATTTTTCCATATAAAAAAGAGCATCTCTGACTTCTGGTTTCCTGTTCTGCATGTAAAGACCTTGGAAACAATGGCTGTGTCCTAACAACAAGTAAAAAAAAAACTGAACAAACTGAAAAAGCAATAACTCTTCTTGAATCTCAAAGAAAGAGGAGGACAAGAGGCAAGCCGCTGCCCTCAAAAGTGGAGAGACAAGTGGATACAGGGAGTGCCAGAGCAGATGTGCAAGCTGAGACGTCAGGAAGCAGCGTCAGGGGAGGAAAACACAAACCGCAGTGGACAAATTGATGGAGGCTCATTGTGGACACTTCTGAGAGAGAAAAACTCCAGGAGAACCCAGTTATAGGGAGGCTCCCACAATACTGTGAGATTTATGTTTAGGAGATCAAGCAAGTTACCACAGTAAATGCCGGAGGAAAAAATCTCACACTTCTGGCAGGGGGATGGGAAAAGGAACCATTTTGAAATATATCAGAGCATTTTGTTCTTAACAAGAGCCTCAGGAGAAACTAATTAACAAAAGTCTAACCTTCTGGAGCATTATCAGAGCCTAACTAACCTGGAGAAGGGAAATATCCAAATCCACTCAGCTCTGGCCTTTCACATAGGAGAAGGGAAATATCCAACTCTGCATCCTCTAGCTTTCCATGTTGGGGAAAGGAAGATACCCAGCTCCAGCCTCCTTTAACCATACTGTTCCACATAAGTGAGGGGACTGGAAGGCACTGTGAAGTAACAGCCCAGAGGCACAGCCTCACTAAAAGACTTGAAACTTAATCATAGGACTACAGAACACTCCTTCTTCCCTCACACCTTATCACCACATGACTAAGGTCTAACTACCGAATTATTTTTTACCCAGTAAATCATGTCTTCCTCTAAATAAAAAATTACAAGTTATACTGTAAGGCAGAAAAACAGTTTGAAGAGGCTGAATAAGCATCTGAACCAACCATATATGGCGGGAATATTGGAATTAAGCCAAGAATTTTTTAAACAATAATTAATATGATAACGGCTTTAATAGAAAAAGTAGAGAGCATGCAAAAAGGGGTAGATTATATAAGCAGAGAGATGGAAATTCTAGGACTGAATCAATCAGAAATACTAGATATCAAAAATGCATCCACAGAAATAAAGTATGCCTTTAATGGGTTTATCAGTAAACTGGACAAGGCTGAGGAAAGACTCTCTTAGCCTGAGGATATGACCATAGAAACTTCCAAAATTGAAAAGCAAAGTGAAAAAAGAAAAACAATAGAACAGAATATCCAAGCTCTGCAGGACAACTACAAAACATGTAATCTATTCATACTGAGGAATACCAGGTGAAGAAGAGAGAAACAGAACAAATATTTGAAACAATAATGACTAAAAATTTCCAAAGATTAATGTCAGACACCAAGTTATAAAATTAGGAAGCTCAGAGAACATTAAACAGGATAAATGTCCAAAAATCAACAGCTAGGCCTACTATATTCAAATTATAGAACATGGAAGATAAAAACCTCTGAAATAAGCCAGGGGCGAGGGAAGGGGCAGTGGGGAGGAGTCAGGGAATCTTACCTATAAAGCAGGGGTCCTCAGCCCTAGGCCAGAGACCTGTACTGATCTGTGGCCTATTAGGAAATGGGCTGCACAGCATCAGGTGAGCGGCGGCAATGGAGCATTACCACCTGAGCTCCACCTCCTGTGAGATCAGCTGCAGCATTAGATTCTCATAGGAGCGCGAACGCTATCGTGAACTGCACATGCAAGGGATCTAGGTCGCATACTCCTTATAAGAATCCAATTAATGCCTCATGATCTGAGGTGGAACAGTTTCATCCCAAAACCAATCCCACCCCCTGACCACATCTGTGGAAAAACTGTCTTCCATCAAACTGGTCCCTGATGTCAAAAAGATTGGGGACTGCCGCTTAGAAGAGCAAATTATATTTGACTTCTCGGAAACTATGCAAGCAAGAATAAAGTGGAATCAAATCTATACACTATTGAGAGAAAAAAAAAACACTAATCTAGAATCTTGTACCCTGTGAAATTATTCTATTATTCTTCAAAAGTGAAGAATAAAGATTTTCTTAGACAAATAAAAATTGGGAAAATTTGTTGCCAGTAGGCCTGCCTTGCAAGAAATGTTAAAAGAAGATCATCAGAAAGAAGTGACCTAGGTTAGAAACTCGCATCTACATGAAGAAAATAAGACCAACAATGAGAAGATAAGTGAAAGTAAGAAAAAAACTTTTCTGATTGTTGATTGATCTAACAGATAATTTTTTCAAAATAACAATAGTAACAATGTTTTTGATTATATATGCTTACGTATGATTATATATGAGTGAAATGAATGACAGCAGTGATACAAAGAATGTGCTGAAGAAATTCAAATTATTTTTTAAGTTATTCACACTGTCTCTGAAATGCTATTGTATAATTTAAAAGTGGATTTGGATTAGGTGTAAATGTTTATTGCAAACACTAGGAAAACCTTTTTTAAAAATCAAAAAGAAAAATAAATAAGCTAAGAAGGGAAAGAAAGTGGATCTTTAAAATAATTAGAACCACAAAAAGCTGAAGTAATGGGAGACAAAAACAGAAATAAAGAACAGAGGGGCCAGGCATGCTTGTAATACCAGTGCTTCGGGAGGCCAAGGCAGGAGGATTGCTTGGGGCCAGGAGTTTGAGACCAGCCTGGGCAATATAGTGAGACACCATCTCTACAAAAAAAAATGTTTTTAATTAGCTCAGCATGGTGGCACATGCTGTAGTCCTAGCTACTCAGGAGGCTGAGGCAGGAGGATCTCTTGAGCCCAGGAGTTTGAGGTGACAGTGAGCTGTGATCATACTACTGCACTTCACACTTGGTGACAGAGCGAGACATCTGAAGAAGAAAAGAAAGAAAAGATCTTGGGGAGGGCCCAGGAAGATGGCCTAATAGGAACAGCTCCAGTCTGCAGCTCCCAGCGAGATCCACACAGAAAGCGGTGATTTCTGCATTTCCAACTGAGGTACCTGGTTCATCTCATTGGGACTGGTTGGACAGTGGGTGCAGCCCACGGCAGGAGAGCTGAAGCAGGGCGGGGCATCCCCTCACCCAGGAAGTGCAAGGGGTCGGGGGATTTCCCTTTCCTAGCCAAGGGAAGCCATGAGAGGCTGTACCAGGAGGAACAGTATACTCCTGCCCAAATACTGCACTTTTCCCACAGTCTTTGCAACTGGCAGACCAGGAGATTCCCTCCAGTGCCTGGATCGGCAGATCCCTTGCCCACAGAGCCCTGCAAAGTAAGATCCATTGACTTGAAATCCTCGCTGCTAGTGCAGCAGTTTGAGATCGACCTGGGACGCTCGAGCTTGGTGGGGCAGGGGCGTCCACCATTACTGAGGCTTCAGTAGGCAGTTTTATGCTCGCAGTGTAAACAAAGCTGCTGGGAAGTTTGAACTGAGCAGACCCCACTACAGCTAAGCAAGGCTGACTGCCTCTCTAGATTCCACCTCTGTGGGCAGGGCATCTCTGAACAAAAGGCAGCAGCCCCAGTCAGGCACTTACAGATAAAACCACCATCTCCCTGGGACAGAGCACCTGGGGTAATGGGCAGCTGTGGGCACAGCTTCAGCAGACTTAAATGTCCCTGACTGATAGCTCTGAAGAGAGCAGTGGTTCTCCAGCATAGCATTCAAGCTCTGAACAGACAGACTGCCTCCTCAAGTGGGTCCCTGACCCCCAGGTAGCCTGACTGGGAGACATCTCCCAGTAGGGGCTGACAGACAACTGTCAAGGGTCAAAAGAGACAAAGAAGGCCATTATATAATGGTAAAGGGATCAATGCAACAAGAAGAGCTAACTATCCTAAATATATATGCACCCAATACAGGAGCACCCAGATTCATAAAGCAAGTTTTTAGAGACCTACAAAGAGATTTAGACTCCCACATGATAATAGTGGGAGACTTTAACACCCTAACACCCTACAGATCAATAAGACAGAAAATTAACAAGGATATCCAGGACTTGAATTCAGCTCTGGACCAAGTGGACCTAACAGACATCTACAGAACTCTCCACCCCAGATCAACAGTATATACATTCTTCTCAGCACCACATCACACTTATTCTAAAATCGACCACATAACTGGAGTAAAACACTCCTCAGCAAATGTAAAAGAACAGAAATCACAATAAACTGTCTCTCAGACCACAGTGCAATCAAATTAGAACTCAGGATTAAGAAACACTAAAAACCATACAACTACAAGGAAACTGAACAACCTGCTCCTGAATGACTACTGAGTAAATAACGAAATGAAGACAGAAATAAAGATTTTCTTTGAAACCAATGAGAACAAAGACAAAACGTACCAGAATCTCTGGGACACATTTAAAGTAGTGTGTAGAGGGAAATTTATAGCACTAAATGCCCACAAGAGAAAGCAGGAAAGACCTAAAATCGACACCTAACATCACATTTAAAAGAAGTAGAGAAGCAAGAGCAAACAAATTCAAAAGCTAGCAGAAGACAAGAAATAACTAAGATCAGAGCAAAAATGAAGGAGATAGAGGCACAAAAAAACCTTCAAAAAAATCAATGAATCCAGGAGCTGGTTTTTTGAAAAGATCAACAAAATAGGTAGATTAATAAAGAAGAAAAGAGAGAAGAATCAAATAGATGCAATAAAAAATGATAAAGGGGATGTCACCACCAATCCCACAGAAATACAAACTACCATCAGAGAATACTATAAACACCTCTATGCAAATAAACTAGAAAATCTAGAAGAAATGGATAAATTCATGGACATGTACACTCTCCAAAGACTAAACCAGGAAGAAGTCGAATCTCTGAATAGAACAATAACAGGTCCTGAAATTGAGGCAGTAATTAATAGCATACCAACCAAAAAAAGTCCAGGACCAGACAGATTCACAGTCGAATTCTACCAGAGGTACAAAGAGGAGCTGGTATCATTCCTTCTGAAACTATTCCAAATAGAAGAAAAGGGATTCCTCCCTAACTCATTTTATCAGGCCAGCATCATCCTGATACCAAAACCTGGCAAAGACACAACACAAAAAAGAAAATATTAGGCCAACATCCCTGATGAACATTGATGCGAAAATTCTCAATAAAATACTGGCAAACCAAATCGAGCAGCATATCAAAAAGCTTATCCACCACGATCAAGTCAGCTTCATCCGTGGGATGCAAGACTGGTTCAACATACACAAATCAATAAACATAATCCATCACATAAACAGAACCAACGACAGAAACCACAAGATTATCTCAATAGATGCAGAAAAGGCCTCTGGCTTGGTTCCATTCTCCCCATCACTTTCAGGTATACCAACAGCCCTTCATGCTAAAAACTCTCAATAAATTAGGTATTTCAAAATAATAAGAGCTATTTAGGACAAACCCACAGCCAATATCATACTGAATGGGCAAAAACTGGAAGCATTCCCTTTGAAAACTGGCACAACACAAGGATGCCCTCTCTCACCACTCCTATTTGACATAGTATTGGACATTCTGGCCAGGGCAATCAGGCAAGATAAATAAATAAAGATATTCAATTAGGAAAAGAGGAAGTCAAATTGTCTCTGTTTGCAGATGACATGATTGTATATTTAGAAAACCCCATCTTCTCAGTGCCAAATCTCCTTAAGCTGATAAGTAATTTCAGCAAAGTCTCAGGATACAAAATCAATGTGCAAAAATCACAAGCATTCCTGTACACCAATAACAGACAAACGGAGAGCCAAATCATGAGTGAACTCCCATTCACAATTGCTTCAAAGAGAATAAAATACCTAGGAATCCAGCTTACAAGTGATGTGAAGGATCTTTTCATGGAGAACTACAAACCACTACTCAAGGAAATAAAAGAGGGCACAAACAAATGAAAGAATATTTCATGCTCATGGACAGGAAGAATCAATATCATGAAAATGGCCATACTGCCCAAAGTAATTTACAGATTCAATGTTATCCCCATCAAGCTACCACTGACTTTCTTCACAGAATTGGGGAAAACTACTTTAAACTTCATATGGAACCAAAAAAGAGCCCGCATAGCCAAGACAATCCTGGGCAAGAAGAACAAAGGTGGAGGCATCACACTACCTGACTTCAAACTATACTACAAGGCTACAGTAGCCAAAACAGCATGGTACTGGTACTAAAACAGATATATAGACCAATGGAACAGAACAGAGGCCTCAGAAATAACACCACACATCTACAGCCATCTGATCTTTGACAAACCTGACAAAAACAAGCAATGGGGAAAGGATTCCCTATTTAATCAATGGTGCTGGGAAAACTGGCTAGCCACATGCAGAAAGCTGAAACTGGATCCCTTCCTTACACCTTATACAAAAATTAACTCAAGATAGATGAAAGACTTAAATGTAAGACCTAAAACGATAAAAACCCCAAGGAGAAAACCTAGGCAATAGCATTCAGGACATAGGCATGGGCAAAGACTTCATGACTAAAACCCCAAAAGCAATGGCAACAAAAGCCATAATAGACAAATGGGATCTAATTAAACTAAAGAGCTTCTGCACAGCAAAAGAAACTACCATCAGCATGAACAGACAACCTACAGAATGGGAGAACATTTTTGCAATCTATCCATCTGACAAAGGACTAATATTCAGAATCTGCAAAGAACTTAAACAAATTTACAGGAAAAAAACAAACAAACCACCCCATCAAAAAATGGGCAAAGGATATGAACAGACACTTCTCAAAAGAAGACATTTATGCAGCCAACAAACTTATGAAAAAATGCTCATCATCACTGGTCATTAGAGAAATGCAAATCAAAACCACAATGAGATATACCATCTCACACCAGTTAGAATAGCAATCATTAAAAAGTCAGGAAACAACAGATGCTGGAAAGGATGTGGAGAAATAGGAACACTTTTACACTGTTGGTGGGAGTGTAAATTAGTTCAACCATTGTGAGAGACAGTGTTGTGATTCCTCAAGGATCTAGAACTAGAAATACCATTTGGCCCAGCAATCCTATTACTGGGTATACACCCAAAGGATTATAAATCACTCTACTATAAAGACACATGCACACATATGTTTATTGCAGCACTGTTCACAATAGCAAAGTTTTGGAACCAACCCAAATGCCCATCAATGATAGACTGGATAAGGAAAATGTGGCACATATACACCATGGAATACTATGCAGCCATAAAAAAGAAGGGGTTCATGTCCTTTGCAGGGACATGGATGAAACTGGAAACCATCATTCTCAGCAAAGTAACACAAGAACAGAAAACCAAACACTGCATGTTCTCACTTATAAGTGGGAGTTGAACAATGAGAACGAACGGACACAAGAAGGGGAAAATTACACACTGGGGCCTGTCAGGGAGTGGGGGAGGGAGCGGGGGGAGGAATAGCATTAGGAGAAATACTTAATGTAAATGACAAGTTGATGGGTGTAGCAAACCAACATGGCACATGAATACCTATGTAACAAACCTGCACATTCTGCACATGTACACCACCCCTTAAAGTATAATTCTAAAAAAAGAAAGAAAGAAAAGAAAGCCTTGAAGAGAAATCAGTACAAATATGGTAGATGTTAATCCAACCATCAGTAATCACTTTGAACATCAAAAGTCTAAATGCACCATTGATAAGACAGAGATTGTCTGAGTAGATTAAAAAAATACCAAACTATATATTGTCTGGAAGAAGCTCCTTTTAAATATAAAGGCACATATAGTTTAGAATTAAATGAATAGAGAAAAATACGGCATGTTAACACTAATCAGAAGAAAATGGAATAGCTATATTAATTTCAGACAAAGATGATTTCAAAGCAAGGAACGTTATCAGGGATACAGAAGAGCATTACATAATAATAAGGGGGTCAATTCTAATAATATATAACAATTCTTCATGTATACTCACCTAACAACAGTGTCAAAACAGCTGGCGCAAACACTGATAGCACTGCAAAGGGATAAATAAATGAATTCATCATTATACCTGGAGACTTCAACATCTCTTTTTCAGAAATGGACACATCCAGCAGGCATAACATTAGTAAGGACCTAGTTGAACTAAACAACACCATCAATCAACTGTATATAACTGGCATCTATAGATTATTTTATCCAGCAACAGCTGATTACAAATTATTCTCAAACTCATATGAAACATTCATGGATATAGACCTTATTCAGGACCATATGTCACATCTTAACAAATTCAAAAGAATATAAATTAGGCAGTGTCTGCTTTCAGACCAAACGAAATTAAACTAGAAATCAATAACAAAAAGATAATTGGAAAATACCAAATCCCAAAATGCGCACAGATTAAGCCACATGCTTTTTAAAAAAAAAAATACAGGGTCTCATCCTGTCACTCAGACTGAAGTTCAGTGGCATGATCATAGATCACTGCATCCTCAAACTCCTGGGCTCAAGCAATCCTCCTGCTTCAGCCTCCTGAGTAGCTAGGACTATAAGCACACACTACCATGCTGCACTAATTTTTTTTTATAACTTTTGTAGAGACAGGGTCTTGCTGTTTTGCCCAGGCTGGTCGGCAACATGATTTTAAATAGCATGGGGGTCAAAGAAGAAATCTCAAGAGAAAATTTAAAACATAAAATTTGTGAAATGTAGCAAAAGCAGTGCTTAGAGGAAAATTTATAGTATTAAAATGCACATATTAGTAAAAAAAATCTAAAATCAATATTCTAAGTTCCTATCTCAGAAAACTAGAAAAAGAAGAGCAAATTAAATCCAAAGCAATCAGTAGGAAAAAAATAAGTATTAGAGTAAAAACCAAGTTAATAAAATTGAAAATAAGACATCAATAGAGAAAATCAATAAAATCAAAAGCTGGTTCTTTGAAAAGTTCAACAAAATTAATTAGCTTTTACCCAGGTAAACTAGGAAAAAAGAGAACAGAAACTACTAATATCAGAAAAGAAAGACATGACATCATTATAGAGCCTTAAACATTAAAAGGATAATAAAGAAATACTGCAAACACAACCACACACACAAATGTGATAACCTAGATAAAATGGAACAATTTCTTGAAGAACACAATTTGCCAAAACTCACAGAAAAAGAAATAAGACAATTTGAATAGCCCCATATTAAGGAAATGGAATTGATAATAAACTTCCAAAACAGAAAGCACCAAGACCAAATAAGTTTACTGATCAATTCTCCAAAATATTTAGAAAGAAATGTTAGCAACTCTCTACAATTTCTTTCAGAGTAGAGAAGAAGAGGGAATATTTCCTAACTCATTTTATGAGGCCAATATTACTCTAATACCCAAACTGGACAAAGACATTAGAAGAAATAAAAACTACAGATCAATACATTCTATGAAAATAACTGTAAAAATCCTCAGTAAATCATTTCAAACAATGTATATAAAATCATACACCATGACCAAGTGGTATTTATCCTTGGTATACAAGTTTGGTTCAACATTTGAAAATCAATTTTTGTATTCCATCACATCAACAAGCTAATAAATAAAAACCACATGATCATATCAATAGATGCAAAAAACACATTTGACAAATTCTAACATTCATTCATAATAAAAAGGCTTAGTAAACTAGAAATGGAGGGGAACTTCATCAACTTGAGAGAGAATATATACAAAAACCCTACAGCTAACTTACAGTTAGCATGATACTTAATGGTGAGAAACATAAAACCTTCCCAATAATTTCAAGAACAAGGCAAGGATGTCTCTTCTCATCACATTTTATCAACATTGTACTGGAAGTTTAGCTAATACAACAAGACAGAAAAAGGAAAGGAAATAATATGTATACAGGTTAAGAAGGAAGAAATCTAACTCTTTATGTAAAGGTGATATGATTCTCTCAAAGAATTGATTTAAAACAAACAAACAAAAAATACTCCTGGAACTACTAAGCAATTTTAGCAAGGCTCTAGGATACAAAGTTAATATAAAAAAGTCAATAGCGGCCAGGTACAGTGGCTCACGCCTGTAATCCCAGCATTTTGGGAGTCCAAGCTGAGCAGATTGCTTGAGCCCAGGAGTTCGAGACCAGCCTGGTCAACATGGAGAAAACCTGTCTTTACTAAAAAAATAGAAAAAATTGCCAGGCGTGGTGGTGCATGCTTGTAGTTCCAGCTACTTGAGAGGCTGAGGTGAGAGGATCACCTAAGCCCAAGATGCAGAGGTTGCAGTGGGCTGAGATTGCACCACACCACTGCACTCCAGCCTGGACCATAGAGCAAGACCCTGTCTCAAAAAAAATGAATAAATAAATAAATAAGTCAATAGATTTTCCACATACCAGCAATGAACAAGGGGAATTTGATATTAAAAACACAATAACATTTACATTAGCACACCCCAGAAAGTACTGAAGTATAAATCTTACAATATATGTACAAGATTCATATGAGGGAACCTACCAAATTCTAATGAAAGCTATCAAAGAAGAACTAAATAAATGGAGAGATATTCCATATTCATGGATAGAAAGTATCAACATTATCAAGATGTCAGTTCTTCCAAACTTGGTCTATAGATTTAAAATAATTACAATGAAAATCCAAGTTACTTTGTGGATATTGACAATTGATTCTAAAGTTTATGGGTGCGGGAAAAAAAATCTAGAATAGTCAACATGACATGGAAGAAAAAGAACAAAGTTAGAGACTGACACTACATGACTTTAAAACTTACCACAAAGCCACAGTAATCAACACAGTGTGATATTGGTGAAAGAATATACAAATAGATCAATAGAACAGAATAGAGATCCCAGAAACAGACCCACATAAATACAGTCAACTGATCTTTGTCAAAACAGCAATGTAATAGATAAAAGATACTCTTCAACAAATGATGCTGGAATAACCGGACATCTAGCTGCAAAAAAAAAAAATGAATCTAAACAGAAATCTTACACCCTTCAGAAAAATCAACTCAATATGAATCATATACCTAAATGTTAACCACAAAACTAGAAAACTCCTAGAAGATAACAAAAGAGATAACCTAGATGACCTTGGGCATAACAGTGACTTTTTAGATAAAACATCAAAAGCACCAACCATGATAGAAATAATTGATAAGCTGGACTTCATCAAAATTAAAAACTCCTCTGTGAAAGACAATTTCAAGAGAATGGGAAGAGAAGCCACAGACTGGGAGAAAATACTTGTGAAAGACACATACGATAAAGGGCTGTTATCTAAAATACACAAAAACTCTTGAAACTCAAGAATAAGAAAACACACAATCTTTAAAACTGGGCCAAAGACTCAGACACCTCACCAAGAAAAAACATGAATGCAAATGCAAATAAGCATGTGAAAAGATGCTTTGCTTCATATGTCATCAGAGAAATGCAAATTAAACAATAATGTTATAGCATTACACACATATTAGACTGTCCAAAGTCTGGAACACCGGTAACACAAAATGTTGCCCAGGATGCCAAGCAACAGGAACTTTCATTCATTGCTGGTGGGGATGCAAAATGGTACAGCTACTGTTGAAGAGAGTTTGGCAGTTTCTACAAAACGGAATATACTCTTACCACACAACTTAGCAAATGCATTTCTTGGCATTTATGCAAAGGAGTTGGAAAGTTATGTCCACACACACATACACACAAAAATGCACATGAATGTTTATAACAGCCGTATTCATAGTTGCCAAAACTTGGAAACAATCAAGATATCCTCAGTAGATGAATAAATTAATAAACTGTGGTACACTCAGACATTAGAATATTGTTCAGTGCTAAAAAGAAATGAGCTACAAAGATATGGAGGAATGTATATTATATATATTATATTAAGTGTATATTATTAAGTGAAAGATACCAATCTGAAAAATCTATATGCTGTATGATTCCAACACGATCTTCTGGAAAGGCAAAACTATGTAGACTAAAAGATCACTGGTTGCCAGGGAATGCAGGAAGGAAGAAATGAATACATGGAGCACAGATGATTTTAAGGGCAGTGAAAATACTCCATATGGTACTGTAATTATGCATATGTATCTTCATATTTACATTTGTCTAAACCCATAGAATGTACAACACCAAGAACAAACTGTAATGTACACTACAGACTTTGGGTGATTATGATGTGTCAATGTAAGTTCATCAATTGCAACAAATGTACCACTCTCGTAAAGAATGTTGATAAGGAAAGCTATGAATGTGTAGGGGCATGGAGTATGGGAAATCTATGTTCTTCCCCTTAATTTTGCTATGAACCTAAAAATACTCTAAAAAAATAAGTAAACAAAAATAGTAGGTTCTCAGTAACTATTAATATTTCCCCCAAGCCTAGCTCAGCACTATGTATCATTATGAAGATGGCTTTGTTTTGATCTTCCTAAATGTGTAGAACTTTACATTATTTTCAAAGGCAATTTAATACAGATGTTGGTGCCAGGGCATTTAAACAAATATTTTTTTAAAAAATTCTATGAGGCTAAAGTCTGAGATTCTATCACATTCATAATATGTTATGAGCTATCATAAATATTATGAAATGTCAATCTAAAGAAATTCTATTTCTTTTCCAAAAATTTCCAGAGCTCACTTGGAAAAAATATTTTTTTCTAGATATGAAGCTCCTGATATTAGGTAAAGAAACCTAATCAGTTGCTTAAGCAATAAAAGAGACAGTGAGAAACAGGACCTGAAGGGTATTCTAAGGATAAAGGAGCAAGGGTTTTTCATTTTTTCTCAAGAGAGAAAGACAAGGAATTACAAAATAACTAGGAATAATTTAGGAACAAATTAGGAGACCCATTAAGGAATTTTTAAAAATCACTCGTATTTGAATTTACAAGAAAAATGCTCCCATGAGTCATAAAAAATGAGTTCACGGTGAGTGTTACAGCTCTTAAGGCGGCACGTCTGGAGTTGTTCATTCCTCCCGGTGAGTTCGTGGTCTCGCTAGCCTCAGGAGAGAAAATGCAGACCTTCACAGTGAGTGTTACAGCTCATAAACGCAGTGTGGACCCAAAGAGTGAGCGGCAGCAAGATTTACTGCAGAGTGAAAGAACAAAACTTCCACAGCGCGGAAGGAGACGCGAGCAGGTTGCCACTGCTGGCTGGGGCAGCCTGCTTTTATTCCCTTATCTGGCCCCACCCACATGCTGCTGATTGGTCCATTTTACAGAGAGCTGATTGGTCCATTTTGACAGGGTGCTGATTGGTGTGTTTACAATCCCCGAGCTAGACACAAAAGTTCTCCAAGTCCCCACTAGATTAGCTAGCTACAGAGTGCCAATTGGTGCATCCACAAACCTTGAGCTAGAGTGCTGATTGGTGCATTTACAAACGAGCTAGATACAGAGTGCTCACTGGTGTATTCACAATCCCCTAGCTAGACATAAAGGGTCTCCAAGTCCCCACCAGATCAGCTAGACACAGAGCCCTGATTGGTGCATTTACAAACCTTGAGCTACAGTGTGCTGATTGGTGTATTCACCATACCTTAGCGAGACATAAAGGTTCTCCGCGGTGGCTCAAGCCTGTAATCCCAGCACTTTGGGAGGCCCAGGCGGGCGGATCACGAGATCAGGAAATCGAGACCATCCTGGCTAACACAGTGAAACCCGTCTCTACTAAAAATACAAAAAATTAGCCTGGCGTGTTGGCAGGCGCCTGTAGTCCCAGCTACTCGGGAAGCTGAGGCAGGAGAATGGCATGAACCCCGCGAGGCGGAGCTTGCAGAGAGCCGAGATCGCACCACTGCACTCCAGCCTGGGGGACAGAGCAAGACTCCGTCTCAAAAAAAAAAAAAAAAGTTCTCCAAGTCCCTGCTAGACTCAGGAGCCCACCTGGCTTCACCTAGTGGATCCTGCACCAGGGCCGCAGGCGGAGCTGCCCGCCAGTCCTGCCGTGCTTCCGCACTCCTCAGCCCTTGGGTGGTTGATGGGACCCGGCGCTGCGAAGCAGGGGGCGGCGCTGGTCGGGGAGGCTCCACCGCACGAGAGCCTATGGCGGGCGGGCGAGGCGGGGAGTCTCAGGCCCAAGCCCTGCCCCGCAGGGAGGCAGCTGAGGCCGGCGAGAATTTCAGTGCAGCACAGGCCGCCGGCCGGCACTGCTGGGGGACCCGGTGAACCCTCCACAGCTGCTGGCCCAGTTACTAAGCCCCTCACTGCCAGAGGCCAGTGGCGCCGGCCGGCCGCTCCCTGTGCGGGGCCCGCCAAACCCACGCCCACCCGGAACTGGCGCTGACCCACAAGCTCAGCGCGCAGCCCCGGTTCCCGCCCATGCTTCTCCCTCCACACCTCCCCTCCAGCTGAGGGAGCCGAGCCGGCTCTGGCCTCCGCCAGCCCAGAAAGGGGTTCCAAAGTGCAACGGCGGGCCGAAGGGCTCCTCAAGAACGGCCAGAGTGGGCGCCGAGGCCGAGGGGGCCCCGAGAGCAAGCGACGCTGCAAAGGCTGCCAGCATGCTGTCACCTCTCAGAATGACTGTTATGATCAAGGTAAATGTTGGATACTATTGAAGCATATAGATTATGATCTTACATCGTCTTGGGGTAAGTGTAGAGAAAGCTTACCAGAGGAGTGTGGTTGAAAAAGTCGTATTTTTAACCTCCCACAGTGCCTTATAGAGAATAGGTACTCAATAAATGTTTGAATCAAAAACACAAAATCCTATAAAAATATGGTTCAGTAAATCTCAAATTGATACAGTTTTACTAAACTTTGTTACCACTGCTATGTTCAGAATGTTTGTGTCTCCCCAAATTTCATACATTGGAGCCTAATCCCCAATGTGGTAGAATTAAGAGATGAGGCTTTGTGGGGTTGATTAGGTTATGAGAGCTCAATCCTAATGAATGGGATTAGTTCCTTTGTAAAACAGACCTGAGGGAACTTGTTTGCCTCTCCGGCCACGAGGACATGGCAAACATGGCAACAAGGCACCATCTTTAGAGAGCAAGCCTCACTAGACACTGACTCTGGAGGTGCCTTGATCTTGGACCTTCCAGCCTTAAGAACTGTGAGCAATAAATTTGTGCTACTCATAAATCACCTCGTCTAAGATATTTTGTTCTAGCAGCCCTAACAAAGACAATAACCTTCTAAGATTTGTTTTATTATGCTGAATGAGACAACATAGAAGGAGAAAAAAATCTGCCAAAGTTGGGAGTTTTCATATCTTTTTCACTTTTGCCATCAAGTAATATTACCATCCCCTGAAAGCAACAGAGCTGAGTTCTTTCTCATCTAGGTCTAAGGAATAACAAACATCCCTGCTTTCTTTGAGTGCCAGAGTCTAACAGAAAAAGCTGGCGCAAATTCTCAGGAGGAAATGCTAATTTGACCCCTCTCCACAAAATGTTGACACGTGACAGCTGTATGTTTTTAAAATCTGATACCAAGGATATTATCAGGGTATAGGAGGTCTTTTTGAGTTAAAAACAGGGCTTGGAGTTCCTTGATGAGAGCCAAAAGGCAGTCTGGGAACTGGAAATGTTTATTGGACCTATGTTAAGATTTGGAGAACTGTGCACAATATATATATATATATATATATATATATATATTGCCCATAACCTTCATAGTCTTTGTTTCTGGGCCTAAAATAATATTTTTCTTCTCTTTTGCTACCAAAGTAGAAGCATTTGGGGAAAGTGTATATTTATGGAAAATAAGAAAGACTTCAGAGCAGAATATTGCCAAGCCTGCCACTTTGGGATAGTGCAAATAAATTAAAATAGTATTCTTAACACAAGCAAAAAAAAAAAAAAAAGTAGAATTCTTTCTATTCTTCTTCGACTTGTCTGAGTTTTATAAGCCTTGAGTATTAGACTGACAAAGTATCCAAAGGAAGATTTAGATAATTTGGGACATGCCTTAATGGGAACAGTTTAAGTCTCAGGATTTTGTCATTTGGGACAAGTGACATGATTGTGTATGTCAGTTCTGGGACCAAACAGATGAACAAGAGTCAAAGCATATGAGTTTGACTTTTTTACATGAGAAAATCATGTCATTTCTAAGTTTTGATTTCTTCATCTGTAAAAAGCTAGTAATAACTTTACATACATAAAATAATATATATGAAAGTATTTTGTCCACTGTAAGCCACTATACAATGATACTGATAATAATGGTGATAAACTGAAAGCAGCAAAAGAAATCACTTTAGAAGCAAGGATGTCTTTACAAATAGGGGAAATAATTCAATCCACATTAAAATCGTCAGGTTTATCTAGAGAGTCTCTACTATCTTTGTTGAGAATCTCTTTGTTGTGCCTTTTCCTGCCAAAATTGAAGTTTTCTTCTACCATTCTTTGTTTGCTCTCATACCTTCTAGATGAGAGCTTGAAGCCCAAGCACAAGAAAAAACTGTGTATGGGAGAACATAGAGGCAGTGCTGTGGACACAAATTAGAACCAGGGTGGTCCCAGTTCTGCCCTTTGAACATGACAGTATCTATTCCTGGAAGGAAGGGGAGCAACAGGACAAGGGCTCTGGGATCCTGAGGAAGTTAAAGCCAGCAGTGGTTTTGCAGCTTCCTAACTATCTTCTGACTCCACTTATTTTGCCTGTTCCAGAACCTTAAGGTGTCATCTTGGATCTTCTCAGGCAGTGATGACAAAGCTGATGAGTCTATTCTTGAGATGCTATAGTAGATGCAGGCCAAGTAACCTTTACCTCCCCTTTCTAGGTCCAATAGCAGAAATCTAGTATCTTTCACTCTCCAAGGGAATTTTCAGTGGTCTTGGAAATTGCATAGCCCCCAAATGTCCTGGATGCTACCAATTACCAATTTCAGACCTTTTACTATCACCTCTGATGGCTTCATCCTCACATTTGTCTCCCTCAGTACTTCAAGATTTCTCTCTTGTTCCTATTACATCTGCTACTAGCTTTGTAAAAATACACAATATATAGTGCACTGATTTTTATCAGACCCAATAGTTTCATTTATAAAAAATAAAAATAAAGAACTAGAAAAAAGATTCGGATGTATAATTAAGAACTCCTAATTTTTCCATTTGCTCTGCTTGATATTACTAAAATTTAGATATCTGAAGATTTAGCCAACCAATCTCTAGATATGTCAACAATCACAAAACAAATGTTCACAGAGTATAAACCATTTTATTAAGTGAAGAAGATTATTAAAAACAGGCAGCTCCCGCCTTCAAATATTTTAGGAATCCCTTACCGACTTAACATAATTAAAATTCCCACTGGGTTTCAATATTCGAATGCCAATTTATAAAACTTGGGGTTATCCATGTTAACATTTAAAAATATTTTTCATTCATATTATAAATTAATAAAATTTGTTTCAATGCAGATAAATAGAAAGACTACTCATAGTCTTAGCATCAAGAAAGAGTTAACTGCTCAAAAAAATTTGCTGCATTTCTCTTCTTCTGTGTGTGTTATTTTTCAGTTTAGCATGTACAATATAGACATTTTATTATCTTTTTTAACCTGTTTTGTCATAAGTCTTTTCCATCCATTAGAGAATTTTTATAAATATAGTTTTAATGAATGTTTATTAAATAAGTTATAAATTATTGTATATTATTCAAATAATGGACATTACAAATACATTTGTGGAAATTCTCTAATTTTATATAATATATAAATTTTATGCAATATTTGTAAGTATATTACTCTCTGAATGAAAGTTACATCCAGAAGCGGCTTTTTGCTCTTTTGAACAATTAATGTGATTAATATTTCTGTACCTAAGTATGTCTTCATCTTGAATTACTTTCTTAGAATATATTTCCCAAATTGAAATACTAGATGAAGTCATTAGAAGTTTTGCTTTGTGTAATAATGTTTTGGTGATCTTAATACATAGGAACATAGCAAATTTTACATCCCAGGCTAATTTCAAATCAATCTTTATTGAGGTCATCAAAGAATAGGACTTGCTTTTAATAATAGATAATATTATTGAGCATTTTATGTGGCTCTTCTAAATCCTACTTATTCCTCCCAACAGCCCTGACATGAAGGCCCTATTATTAACCCAATTTAGCAGAAGAGAACAGCAAAGCCCAGAGAGTTGAAATAACTGGCCCAAGGTCACAGCTAGGGATAGTCACAGTTACGATTTGAACCCATGCAACCTGATTCCAGGACCTTTATTCTTAACTACCACCTGCCCTCTAATAAGACAGCAATTCTTCAGCTCTCAAGGCAGAAAAGTACCACACCTTCCCCCTATAAAATGTCAACTTATTATTTATTATATGTTTCCTTTCATTAAAAAGAATAATCTCACTTGGAAGCCAGCAGAGTAAAATTAAAACAATTACAAGAGTACACTGGCCAGAGAAGCTGGGTTAAAATGTTGCTAGAACAAGCTGATGTTTATGAGAAGAAAATTTCAGGGGAAATCTCATTTATTACTCCATTCTCACACTGCTATAAAAAAATATCTGACACTTGGTAATTTATGAAGAGAAGAGTTTTAATTGACTCACAGTTCTGCAGACTGTACAGGAAGCATGGCCTCAGGAAACTTACATCATGGCAGAAGGTGAAGGAGAAGCAAGCGTGTGTTACCATGGTGGAACAGAAGACAGAGAGAAGAAGAAGGAAGTGCCACATACTTTTAAACAATCGTATCTCATGATAACTCACTCACTATCATGAGAACAAGGGGGAACTCCACCCCCATGATGCAATCACCTCCCACCAGGTCCCTCATCCAACACTGGAAACTCAACCTGAGATTTGGGTGGGTACAGAGGATCAAACCATATCACCCCTTTTCTGAGGGACATAATAGAGGTAACTCCGAAGTACTCAGACATTGCTCTCAGCTAATGTCTCTGAGCTTAACTAAATATAAGTGGCAAAAGAAAGAAAGGTTTAGTTTGGAGGGAGTGTGGGAACCAGAAAATAACAAGAATTAGTCAAGCAGGAAAAGTTCATCCACTGACCTGTGAGTGCCCCTATGACAAAGGCCATGTCTTTTTAGTTGTTGTACCCCCAACACCAAACACACTGTCTGGCACATAGAAACGCTTCAATAAATGATTGCTGAACAAAAATGAACTGTGTTAGGCTGGGTGCGGTGTCTCACCCCTATAATCCCAGCACTTTGGGAGGCCAAGGCAGGTGGATCGTCTGAAGTCAGGACTTTGAGACCAGCCTGGCCAACATGGCGAAACCCTGTCTCTACCAAAAATAAAAAAAATTCGGTGAGCATGGTGGCACACACCTGTAATCCCAGCTACTCAGTAGGCTGAGGCAGAAGAATCACTTGAACCTGGGAAGCAGAGGTTGCAGTGAGCTGAGATCACGCCGCTGCACTCCAGCCTGGGCACCAGAATCAGACTTTGTCTCAAAAAAAATAAATAAATAAATAAAAAATAACTGTGCTGCTTGCCAAAGGGCCTCCAAGGTCCACTCTCCAATACAAGACAAGTGAAACCCATTCCATTTAGACATTAACAGTACGAGAGCAAAGGAATGGGTTTGTAGAAGGATATTTCACCTGCAGGAGGAGTGAGTGAAAGTGGAAATAATGCACAAAAACCACATGATTATCTCAATAGATGCAGAAAAGGCCTTCAACAAAATTCAACACCCCTTCATGCTAAAAACTCACAATAAACTAGGTATGTATGGAATGTATCTCTATTTATGACAGACCCACAGCCAATATCATGCTGAATGTTCAAAACCTGGAAGCATTCCCTTTGAAAACTGGCACAAGACAAGCATGCCCTCTCTCACCACTCCTATTCAATATAGTATTGGAAGTTCTGGCCGAACAATCAGGCAAGAGAAATAAATAAAACATACTCAAATAGGAAGAGAGGAAGTCAAGTCATCTCTGTTTGCAGATGACATGATTGTATATTTAGAAAACCCCATTGTCTCAGCCCAAAATTTCCTTAAGCTGATAAGCATCTTCAGCAAAGTCTCAGGATACAAAATCAATGTGCAAAAATCACAAGCATTCCTATACACCAATAACAGACAAACAGCCAAATCATGAGTGAACTCCCATTCATAATTGCTACAAAGAGAATAAAATACCTAGGAATCCAATTTACAAGGGATGTGAAGGACCTCTTCAAGCCAAACTACAAACCACTGCTCAAGGAAATAAAAGAGGACACAAACAAATGCAAAAATATTCCATGCTCATCGGTAAGAAGAATGAATATCATGAAAATGTCCATACTGCCCAAAGTAATTTATAGATTCAATGCTATCCTCATCAAGCTACTCTTCACAGAATTGGAAAAAACTACTTTAAATTTCATATAGAACCAAAAAAGAGCCCACATAGCCAAGACAATCCCGGGCAAGAAGAACAAAGCTGGAGGCATAACGCTACCTGACTTCAAACTATACTGCAAGGCTACAGTAACCAAAACAGCATGGTACTGGTACCAAAACAGATATATAGACCAATGGAACAGAACAGAGCCTCAGAAATAACACCACATATCTACAACCATCCAATCTTTGACAAACCTGACAAAACAAGCAATGGAGAAAAGGTTCCCTATTTAATAAATGGTGTTGGGAAAACTGGATAGCCATATGCAGAAAACTGAAACTGGACCCCTTCTTTACACCTTACAAAAATCAACTCAAGATGGATCAAAGACTTAAACATAATACCTACAACCATAAAAATCCTAGAAGAAAACTTGGGCAATACTATTCATCACATAGGCATGGGCAAAGACTTCATGTCTAAAACACCAAAAGAAATGGCAACAAAAGCCAAAATAGACAAATGGGATCTAATTAAACTAAAGAGCTTCTGCACAGCAAAAGAAACTATCATCAGAGTGAATAGACAACCTACAGAATGGGAGAAAATTTTTGCAATCTGTTCATCTGACAAAGGGCTAATATCCAGAATCTACAAAGAATTTAAACAAATGTACAAGAAAAAACAAACAACCCCATCAAAAACCGAGCAAAAGATATGAACAGAAGACATTTATGCAGCCAACAGACATATGAAAAAATGCTCATCATCACTGGTCATTAGAGAAATGCAAATCAAAACCACAATGAGATACTATCTCATGCCAGTTAAAATGGCAATCATTAAAAAGTAAGGAAACAACAGATGCTGGAGAGGATCTGGAGAAGTAGGAACACTTTTACACTATTGGTGGGAGTGTAAATTAGTTCAACCATTGTGGAAGACAGTGTGACGATTCCTCAAGGATATAAAACTAGAAATACCATTGGACCCAGCAATCCCATTACTGGGTGTATACCCAAAGGATTATAAATCATTCCACTATAAAGACACATGCACATGTATGTTTATTGCAGCACTATTCACAATAGCAAAGACTTGGAACCAACCCAAATGCCCATCAATGATAGACTGGATAAAGAAAATGTGGCACATATACACCATGGAATACTATGCAGCCATAAAAATGGATGAGTTCATGTCCTTTGCAGGGACATGGATGAAGCTAGGAAACATCATTCTCAGCAAAGTAACACAAGAACAGAAAAACAAACACACTGCATGTTCTCACTCATAAGTGGGAGTTGAACAATGAGAACACACAGACATAGGGAGGGGAACATCACACTTCAGGGCCTGTCAGTGAGTGGAGCCTAGGGGACGGATAGCATTAGGAGAAATACCTAATGTAGGTGATGGGTTGATGGGTGCAGCAAGCCACCATGGCACGTGTATACCTATGTAACAAACCTGCACTTTCTGCACATGTACCCCAGAACTTAAAGTATATTAAAAAAAAGAAAACTGTGCTGCTTGCCAAAGGGCCTGCAGGTCAACTCTCCAATCGAGGACAAGTGAAAACCATTCCATGTAGACATTAGCAGTATGAGAGCAAAGGAATGGGTTTGTAGAAGGATATTTCACGTGCAGGAGGAGTTAGTCAAAGTGGAAATAACACACAGATTAAAAGAAGTAAGATCCTAAATAAAAGAGATGTTTTCTTATTTTAGAGATATAAAAAAAGAAGTGGCTAGAATTTGTTATCTGAAAACTGGAGGCTAACAGAAGAATCTTCTACCCTGCCCTTGAATCTAAGATTTTTACACAGAAAACGTTTTGATTCTATGGATTTAGGTATTTTAAATAAAAATATAATATTTTAAATTTTTGTTTAAGAATTCTTTCTTGAGCAATTTTCATTAAAGTAGAAGGAAAGAGAATGACAAAAGAGGGTAAGGGGAAAGGTCAAGCAAAGAGAGAACCCTAAAAATGCTTAGGTCAGGGCAAGCCCTGAACCCTAAAGAAAAGTTATGCTTGTGGATATTTAACCTCTTGTGATTTGTGCAATTTTAATATGATATATTACACCGTGTGTAACTCTTACAGATTGAAATTTTTGGCTTTATAACTTGGTATTTTATATCCTTTGCAATTAGTAGCTATGGCTTCTATGCTGTCCCTGCCCATAGATCTTAAAATGGCACCATTTATCACTGAATTTTAAATGATACTAAAAATGACAATAAGGATGTTGAAGAATTTTTTGCAAATGTATCTTGTATTAGTCCATTTCACACTGCTGATAAAGACATATACAAGACTGGGTAATTTATAAAAGAAAAAGAGGTTCCACGCGGCTGCAGAAGCCTCACAATCATGTCAGAAGGCCATCTTACATGGCAGCAGGCAAGTAAGAATGAGAGCCAAGCAAAAGGGGAAACCCCCATAAAACCATCAGATCTCATGAGACTTATTCACTACCATGATAACATATGGGGGAAACTGCCCCCACGATTCAATTATCTCCCACCAGATCCTTCCCACAACACGTGGGAATTATGGGAGTGCAATTCAAGATGAGATTTGAGTGGGGACACAACCAAACTATATCATATCTGCTCATCTCCCAAGCAATTCAAGGTTAACTTGAAAATATTCAGCAATACAATTTTAAATGCCTGCTCTTCACGGAGTTTAAATAAACATTCAGGAAGTTGGGGGGCAGTATTAATTGATGGTTAAGAATATAGTCTTTAAGACCTGGATTCCAGTCCCAGCTCTGCCACTTACTGGCTGCGTGACCTTGAGTTAAGTTAATTGAGCTGTAGGGTTCTCATTATAAAATAGAGATAATAATATCTACTTAATAGGCTTGTCAGAAGACACTGATAACACGATATGTGTAAAGTGCTTAACACTGTCTGGCACTTACTGGGCAACAAATAAATAGTAGTTGCTGCTGACCCCAGTTCAACTCTTCTGAGTTTACAAAGTGGACCATAACTGTTAGAAGAACAGGATTCCTCATGAGACACACATAACTTCCTGAATATGGGTAGGCCAGAAATTCTCTGGGAACTGTTGAAATGTTTCCTTCCAGAACTGATGAATTCCAGGACTTGCAAAAACTGCGGAAGTGAAAATCATTAACTAACATCTGCAAAAATCATCATATATGAATGGGTGAATTTTGTGTTCATTCTCATTGAATCCCAACCATGTTCTAGTTCTTAGTAGGTAGTTTCCACCTGTATTTTGTACGTTTGCCTTGGGCTTTGTTCACATCTTTTTTCTGTTAATATCAAGTTCCCCTGTGGCCTCACGAACAAACTTGCTCTCCTATGTTGTATATGGAAGTCGAAGACTTGATTATGCAAAGACAAAGACAACTGAATTAGAAGAAACTGTTATTTCATTTTATGGTTGGAAGAAAATGTATGATTTGGTAGTGAATTTTCTTTTTCTTCTTCCTCTTGATCCTGTGCATTACTCCTTCCAATCTAAAATAAGTAAGTGAAAGTAAAATTCAAATATATAAAACATGTTCAAACAGGCCTTAGGTACAAGGCAATAAAAGTACACAAAGCCACTGATTAGAATGCATAAGAAAATTTCACTACCAGTAATACAAAAAGCAAGGCCTAAATTTACATATGTGTGATAATTTGAATCCTAAGATTGAGTTGAATACTTTTATAAGTGAGGCTTACAGTTTTATTATTTAATTGACTTATAAAACTTTTTTTGCCAATTTAAAGTGGGTAGGAGGTTGGTCATGTTTAAAAGTCCAGAAAGACATAGACAAAAATCATTAGTCTCCTTCCTGGGGCACAAATTAACTTTATAGCACCCACTTTATAGCATAGACCATGATTCCTGCCTGTGATTTAAAAAGCTAGGAGAGTAATAAAAATATTTTTAATGGGAGGGAGATACAATACATTCACTTGTAATTTTAAAAATGAAGTAAGCTGAGAAAAGATACCAACACATAGGAATGCAAATAAGAAACCAGAATAAGAATAGACAAGATGAAGCAAAACCAAATTTATAAAAGAGAATTAGATTGCATAAAAAGGCAAAAGTCAATAAAAGCAATTGTATAAATTAGGAAATGACAAAATAGGTTTTGAATGATTAAACTAAAGATTTAAATAAACTAATAATATTGTAATGATATAATCAATAGTTTAATAGAATAGAGATTAGGAGAATATAAACCAAATAGGGGTGTGTGTGTGTGTGTGTGTGCTGTATTCACTATGTTAAGATGATGACACAAATTCAAAAGAATCAGAGTTATATCAAGCCAAATATAGTTCTCAGAATTAAAAAGCCACAAAGTTCAGCATTCTATCTCTTTTTTGCCTTTCTGTGCATGATGTTGCTTCATGGGTCGTGTAGACTGATAGCTAGGTAGAGCTGGGTGGCTGACGGAGGAATCCAGGTTTTTCCTCTGTGCCTCCCAGAAGAGTCTCCGGTCACTGTCCCAACCTCTGAGAGACACCTGTATCAGGAGAAGCACCCTGCGCAGTGAATATGGGACCAAGAATTCCACTGCTTCAGCCACACCCAGCAGGGACAATCACACTGTGAGGTGTGACCAATTTTACATCTTTTTGGCAAAAACAGAAGCCAGTCATTACAGTGATAAAGAAATTCATTTTTCAAATTCCGTTTCAACTAATTTGAACAAACTTAATATTTTCTGCCTGTTCATAGCGAAGGCTGTATTTTTTCCCTCAAATAATGTGGACATAAAGCCTTTTCAAAATGTTTAGCTGTCATTTATTAATTTTTTTAATGTTCAAATACTTCAAATGTTCAAAGCTGTTAGATATAGTTATTTCAAGTGCACTTTGGAAGTTGAAATTAACATCAAGTAGCTCAATTTTATAATAAATAGAAAAATATAAATGTCATTGATAATAGCTCTAATGCACAATCTTGTGTTAATTTTTAATTTTATTGTAAAATTAACTGCACTTTTATATTCTTCATCTTGACAATGTCTTATTACATTGTGACTCTAACCCTAGATTATTGTTTTGATTTAATGTTTTTGTTCTGCTATCATTTTGAATGCTGCTTATTTCTAAGTAAATGAATACAAGGAGAACATTAATTTTCAAAGCACTAATTATATATCACTGTCTTAATGTTTTCTTTATCAGACACCTCAACATTCCTTGCACATCTGAGACATCTCACCTTAAACTGGCTATCTAGATAGCTCTCAGTCTTCCACAGTGTCTGGAGTGTAATCAGTCACTAGGGAGGATGGCTTCCTACCTTCTCATTTTCTTTTAGATATTGCAATGTTACCAAGCCTTCCTTTAAAAATATTGCAAGTTTGGTTTGGAAGAAAGTTGTATCACTTTTGGCTATTACTGGAAAAGTTTGTCATCACCTCAGTAATATTCTTCCTGGTTATTTCATATCTTGGCATTGGTATGCCCTTCGAAAAACATAGTTAAGTAATGGAATTGAACTCTCCCCAGAAATTCCTTAAGAACGCATTTTTGTTCTGAAAACTCTTTCCCTTAGATTTTTATCCTCAGTTCAAAGCCTATTCTTGCAAATATTCTGTCAGAGAATGCACAGAAAATGTTTTTCATGGCACAAATGTATTTAAGGACATTCACTGGTGTGACAAAGATATTTAAGAGTCTCACAGAGATCCTAATAGGATGACCCTGTAGAAATTACTGGAGTACACAGTGTTGGAGAAAATTACAGTCAGTCTGTCAACAGAATTTATTGGATGTTAGGCCATGAACTAAGTGCTGATCTTATTCAGACATGAGAGAAGGTAGAATCACATAACAGTCACTCACAAGGAATACTTTGGGGGAAAACACAAATTTTTTGTATGGGAGTCAGATTTCCATAACTTGAATTTTTTTCCGAACTTGTAAGATAAAATAAGTTCTGTGATATTTAAAGCGTCTCTCTAGCAACTCCTGGCATTGAAAGATTCTAAGATGTATTCTAGTACTTCTACAGATACCACTCTTTCCTAACAAAACTATAATCTTTTAACCAAATGTCTTGGAACAGAGAATGACTATGCAAGATACAAGTCAAATTATAGGGAAAGAAAAAAATACATTAAGGAAAACAAAATTAAATTTGAAATTATATAATAATCATTTACATAGCATTTACTATGCGTTAGCCACTGTTCTCAGCACCTCACATATTTTAACATACTTAATTCTTCCAAGAAGTTCATGAGCTGGATTTTAATACAAATCTCATTTTTATAGCAGAAAGCTAAACACACACATCAGCTTAAAGTCGCAAAGAATAATGATTCAAACTTTGAGAGTCTGGTTCCAGAGCTCTGCATATAAGCATTACATTACACTATCTCTTAATGCCCCTGATGGTGTTTCTACATGTTTAAGAGCACAATATTCCAGTCTGATATCTCCAAGTATAACTAAAACAAGTCATTTATTGAATCGACATTGATTGACTAGACATATCAATGAGAATAGATAAAATCAATAAACAGTAGTGGGATGAGGAAAACCACAAGACAGCAAGCACTCATGATGTACTATCAAAACAAAAATAGCAATTAAATTCAAAATGCATTTAAAACTTATTAAAAAGTAAACACTTAAACAGAGCCAGAAAAAAATACAGAAGCAAAATATTAAAATGTAATTCTTAGAGGAACAATATCAGTGGGGGGAATAAAACTGGCTTTAGCTTTCTGATGAAGGCCTTGGAGGTCAGGGTGATTATGCTGCATGGAAAAATAATTACTGAAGATGCTAACCAATTTGACTTGGGTCTACAGCACATAGATTCAGCATCAGCCAATCATTGCAAAGATATGTCTGTTCTAGCAAAGGTATAATTTTGTAGCAGATAAAATGCATTTTAATAATAAGCTTTATTGTATTAGTTAGACATGATACGAATATAATAATTCTTATGTTTACTCACTGTATCCCTAAGACTGTTAAAATCACTGCTGTCACTTTCAACTGCAAGGCTTTCATAACTTTCTTTTATTCATATAGAATGAGGTATTTCCACCAACAGTGTAAAAGCATTCCTATTTCTCCACATCCTCTCCAACATCTGTTGTTTCCTGACTTTTTAATGATCACCATTCTAACTGGCATAAGATGGTATCTCATTGTGGTTTTGATTTGCATTTTTCTAGTGACCAGTGGTGATGAGCTTTTTTTCATATGTTTGTTGGCTGCATTTATGCACTTCTCTTCTTTTGAGAAACGTCTGCTCATATCCTTTGCCCACTTTTTGATGGGGTTGTTTTTTTTCTTGTAAATTTGTTTTAGTATTTTGTAGATTCTGGATATTAGCCCTTTGTCAGATGGATAGATTGCAAAAATTTTCTCCCATTCTGTAAGTTGCAAGTTCACTTCTTTTGCGGGCAGAAGTTTTGTTGTTTAATTAGATCCCATTTATCAATTTTGGCTTTTGTTGCCATCGCTTTTGATGTTTTAGTCATGAAGTCTTTGCCCATGCCTATGTCCTGAATGGTATTGCCTAGGTTTTCTTCTAGGGTTTTTATGTTCTTAGGTCTTACGTTTAAGTCTTTAATAGTTCAATCATTGTGGAAGACAATGTGGTGATTCCTCAAGGATCTACAACCAGAAATACCATTTGACCCAGCAATCCCATTACTGGGTATATACCCAAAGGATTGTAAATCATTCTTCTATAAAGACAGATACACACGTATGTTTATTGTGGCACTATCCACAATAGCGAAGATTTGGAAACAACCCAAATGCCCATCAATGATAGACTGGATAAAGAAAATGCGTCACATATACACTGTGGAATACTATGCAGCCATAAAAAATGAGGAGTTCATGTCCTTTGCAGGGACATGGATGAAGCTGGAAACCATCACTCTCAGCAAACTAACACAGGAACAGAAAACCAAACACCACATGTTCTCATAAGTGGGAGTTGAACAATGAGAACATATGGACACAGGGTGGGGAACATCACACACCAGGGCTTGTTGGGGTGTGGGGGGCTAAGGGAGGGATAGCATTAGGAGAAATACCTAATGTAGATGATGGGTTGATGGGTGCAGCAAACCACTATGGCACGTGTATACCTATGTAACAAACCTGCACTTTCTGCACATGTACACCAGAATTTAGGGTATAAAAAAATAGGTATTTCACTCGGCATTGGCTTAATCTGAATGTAGAAATCATATATTTTTCAACATCAACACATGAATAAGCTATTTCACTACGTTGGAGATTAACCCTCTTATAATCAATATAAAAGGGAGTTGCTTTGACATCATGAATCCAAAGCTCCTAGAAAAATGCTTGACATGCACAGTAAGTGCTCAACCAATATTTTTTGCATGAATAAGTAAATAAAAGCAGCTGGCCAATAAGCAGAAAAGCAGACAGAATATGTTTCCCTTAAATATGATAACATAGAAACTTTAGTTACTCTACCTCTTATTAAAGTGAAATAAAAATAGAAGAGACTTCTGGTTTCTGGTGCAGCATATAAGGAACTTAGAAGTCACCACTGTGTCTTAAAAAAACAAGTAAAGAGCTAAACAAACTGAAAAATGAACAACTCTTCTTAGATCTGTCAGAGAAGCGAGATCACAAGGCAAGCCACTCCTCCCAAATTGAAGATATAGGTAGATTCAGAAAATAACAACTAACTGAAGCAAAAGTCTCTTCAGAAACCAGCACTGAGGTAAGAAACGTAACTAACAAATAACTGAAGAATCAGTGTGCACAAGGCTGAAAGCTAAAAACTCCAAGGATACCTAGTTGTAGGGAACCCCTCATACTTCTGGGCGTTTCACCTCCAGGAGCTCTACCAGGTCAGCACCATGAATATTGGAGAAAAAACCCTTCCTGCTTCCAGCAGGGGGAGGTAAAAAGTAACCACTTTGAAATACCCCAAAGCATTCTGTTTTTCTAGGAGCCTAACCTACTAGGATGTAATCAGAGCCTAAAAAGCCCAAAGGAAGGGAATACTTAACTCGAGGTGGTTCTAGCCTTCCATGTGGGAAAAGGAAATACCCAGCTCCAGCTCCCTCTAAATCTCCTGTTTAATATTAATGTGGGAGGAAACCTGAGAAGCACTTCTGAAGCTCACCAGTGGCACAGACTCACTAAAAGATGGAGATTTGCTGATGAGACTCTTGAAGGCCTTTTCTGCCCCCACACCTTACATCATAATGCTAAAGGCCTATTTAATGCAGTTTATTTTACTTTATTTTACTCGATATATTATGTCTACCTCTCAACAAAAATTAACAAGGCATATTAAAAGGCAAAAATCACAGTGTGAAGCAATCAAATAAGCATCAGAACCAGAGTCAAATATAACAGTAATGCTAGACTTCTAAAGTCGAGATTTTTAAAAAAATCTATGATCCAAATAGTAAGGGCTTTAATAAAGTAAGTAGATAACATGCAAGAAAGGATAAAAAATGTAAGCAGAGAGATAGAAATGCTAAGAGAGACAAAATAGAAGCAACAGAAATTTCGACAAACTGAAAACAGAGAAGAAAAAGACTGACAAATAAAAAACTAGAAAAGAATATTTAAGCACTGTGGGACAAGTGCAAGAGGTACAAATATGAATAACTGGAATATTAGAGAAGAAGAAACAAAGGAGCAGGATAAATATTTAAAACAATAATGATTGTGAATTTCAAATTAATGTCAGACACCAAATTACAGAAATAGGAAGCTTATAGAACACCAAGAAAGACACATTATCCACCCCCCAAAAAACCCTAGTTCTATCATATTCAAACTTCGGAAAATTAAAGATAGATAACACTTTACCCATAGAGGAGCAAAGAATTAGATGAAACTTCTCCCCAAGAACCATGCAAGCAAGCAAAGAGTAGAATAAAATATTCAAGGCCAGGCGCGGTGGCTCACGCCTGTAATCCCAGCACTTTGGGAGGCCAAGGCGGGTGGATCACGAGGTCAGGAGATTGAGACCATCCTGGCTAACACGGTGAAACCCCGTCTCTACTAAAAATACAAAAAATTAGCCGGGCGAGGTGGCAGGCCCCTGTAGTCCAAGCTACTCGGGAGGCTGAGGCAGGAGAATGGCGTGAACCCAGGGGGCGGAGTCTGCAGTGAGCCGAGATCGCGCCACTGCACTCCAGCCTGGGTGACAGCGAGACTCCGTCTCAAAAAAAATAATAAAATAAAATAAAATATTCAAACAATATTTTAGATATTTTAGATAGAACAGTATTTAAAGTGTTGAGAGAAAATAAATACAAACCTAGAATTTCGTGCCCTGTGAAATTATCCTTGAAAGGAAGGAGAAATAAAGGCTTTCTCAGTTAAACAAAAATTGAGAGAATTGGTTGGCAGAACTGCCTTGCAATTAATAAAAAAAGAAATGTATCAGAAAGAAGGAAAATGATATAGTTTCAGAAACTACATAAAGGAATAATGTCAGAGAATGAATAACTAAAGGTAAAACAAAAACTTCTATTTTTCTTATTCTTGATTTAATGATAAGAGTTTGTTCAAAATAATAATGGCAGCAAAGTATTTTAATTATGCATATTTAGGTGAATATATATACATAAGCATATACATGTAAATGTGCGTAAGCTTATGAGTAAGTGAAACAAATGACAGCAATGACACATAAGACAGGAGGAAAGAATTATGACTACTTTGTTTTTATACAGTACTCACACTACTCCTTAAATGGCATTGTGTCATTTGAAAGTGGACTTAAATTCATTGTAAATGTATATTACAAACTCTAAAACAAGCACTAAAGAAATAAAATTTTTAAAAGACCTATACTTGATAACTAAGAAAACATAAAAAGTAGAATCATTTAAAATCCTCAATTAAAAGCACGAGGCCAAAAAAAAGTACAGTAGACAAATATAGGAAGATAGAACAATGGCAACAAATACAAAACACTAATAAATAGGATAAATATAAATCCAACTATATTAATGATCACTTTAAATTTCGATGGTCTAAATACACCAATTGAAAGACAATGAATGGCCAGGTGCAGTGGCTTACGCCTGTAATCTCAACACTTTGGGAGGCCAAGAAGAGTAGATTACCTGAGGTCAGGAATTCAAGACCAGCCTGGACAACATGGTGAAACCTCGTCTCTACTAAAATACAAAAATTAGCTGGGCATGGTGGAATGCTTCTGCAATCCCAGCTATTCTGGAAACTGAGGCAGGGGAATTGCTTGAGCCCGGGAGACGGAGGTTGCAGTAAGCCAAGATCGCGCCACTGTACTCCAGCCTGAGTAACAGAGTGAGACTCCATCTCCAAAAAAGAAAAAGATAACGGTCGTCGGTCAGAGTGAATCGAACAACATGATCCAACTGTGTGTTGTCTACAACTTTAAGCATTAAAACATGTATAAATTAAAAGTAAATGGAAGGTGAAAAACATACCACACTACTACTAATCAACAGAAAACATAGCTATTATGTTTTAATTTATCAAGCTATATTAATATATTTTATTAATTTTAGACAGCACAGACTTCAAGCAAAGTTATAAGGGACAAAATGAGCATTATATAATGATAAAAGGGTCAGTGCTTCTAGGAGGTATAACAATCCTTAAGGTATATACATCTAACTAAAGAGGGTCAAACCATGTGAAGCAAAACTGATAGAACTGAAAGAAGAAATAAACAAATGTGATTATACTTGGAGACAATAACATTCTTTATTAATTTAATTTAATAACATTAATTTAATTTAATGACATTATTAATTTAATTAACAGAACTAGCAGGTAGAAAATCAGTAAGGAAGGACCTATTTGACCTCAACAGCATCATCAATCCATCAACATCTGTAGATAACTTCATCCAACAATAGCAGATTATGTATTTTCCTAAAGTTCACATGGAATATTCAGTAAGATACACCACTGTCTGGGTCATTAAAAGCACCTTAAGAAATTTTAAACAATACAACTGTAAATTGTCATCTGCCCTGAGACCACAATGGAATTAAAGTAGAAAACAATAACAGAAAGATAGCTGGGAAATACATGCAGAATCCCATGTATTTACCAAAATATATACAGATTTTAAAAACCTTCCAAATAAAACAGCAATCAAAGAAGTAATCTAAAGAGAAGTGAAAAAATATTTTGAACTAAATTAAAATGATAATATGGTTTACCAAAATTTGTGGGATAGAGTGAAAGCTGTGCTTGCAGGGAAATTTACAGCACTGAATGCATATAATAGAAAAGAAGAAACATCTAAAAATCAATAATCTAAAAAGAGACAAAAGAGGACATTATATAATGATAGGGAGTCAATTTAGTAAAAGGATATAACAGTTGTAAATACATATACACCCCACACTGCAGCATCCAGATATATAAAGCAAATATTATTAGAAATAAACAGAGAGATGGACCCCAGTAAAATAATAGCTGGGAGCTCCAACACACCACTTGCAGCATTTAACAAATCATCATAACAGAAAATCAACAAGGCACCACTGAACTTAATCTGCATTCTAGACCAAATGGACCTAAATAGATATTAAGAGAATATTTCATTCAGTGGCAGAGAATAAACATTCTTCTCCTCAGTACATAGATCATTCTGAAAGATAGGCCATATTTTAGGTCACAAAACAAGTCTTGAAATGTTCAAAAGAATTGAAATCATATCAAATATCTTCTCTGAACACGACGGAATAAAACTGGAAATCAACAAAAAGGGGAACTTTGGAAACTATACGAACACATGGAAATTAAAGAATATGATCTTTAATGACTAGTGGTTCAATAAAGAAATTAAGATGAAAGTTTAAAAACTTCTTGAAACAGACAGAAATAGAAACACAACATAATAACACCCATGGAATACAGCAAAAGCAGGACTAAGAGGAAAGCTTATAACAAAAGTGGCTATGTCAAAAAAGTAGAAAAATTTTAAATAAACAACCGAAAGATGGATCTTACAGAAGTAAAAAAGAGCAAACCAAACCCCAAATTAGTAGAAGCAAAGAAATAATAAAGATCAGAGCAGAAATAAATGAAATTAAAATAAAAAAGTACAAAGGATCAATGAAATAAAAAGTTGATTATTTGAAAAGATAAAATTGACAATATTCAGCCAGAATAATTTAAAAAAAAAAGAGAAGACCCAAATACATAAAATTAGAGATAGAAAAAGAGACATCACAACTGAAACCACAGAAATTCCAAGGATCGTTAGAGGCTACTATGAGCAACTACATACCCAATAAATTGGAAAACTTAAGAGAAGTTGATAAATTCCTAGACACATACAACCTATCAAGATTGAACCATGAAGAAATCCAAAACCTTAACAGACCAATAACAAGTAATGAGATTGAAGCCATAATAAAAAGTCTCTCAGCAAAGAAAACCCAGGACCTCGTGGCTTCACTGCTGAATTTTGCCAAACGCTTAAAGAAAAAGCAATACCAATCCTACTCAAACTATTCTGAAAAGTAGAGGAAGAGGAATACTTCCAAACTCATTCTACAAGGCCAGTAATACCCACATAAAAAAAAAAAAAACAGACAAAGGTACATCAATAAAAGAAAACTACAGGCTAATATATCTAATGAACATTGATGCAAAAATCCCCAACAAAATACTAAAAAAGTGAATATAACAACACATTAAAAAGGTCATTCATCCTGATCAAGTGGGATTTATTTCAGAAATGCAAGGGTAATTCAAAATATGCAAATCAATCAGTGTGATACATTATGTGAACAGAACAAAGGACAAAACCAATATGATCATTTCAATTGATGCTGAAAAAACATTTGATAAAATTTAACGTCACTCCATGATGAAAACCCTCAAAAAGTTGAGTGTAGAAGGAACATACCTCAACACAGTAAAAGCTACATATAACACATCCACAGCTGGAATCATACTGAATGAGGAAAAATTGAAAGTCTTTTCTCTAAGATCTGGAACAAGACAAGGATGCTAACTTTCACCATTGTTATTTTAGATAGTACTGGCAGTCCTAGACAGGGCAATCAGACAAAAGAGCAAAATAAAGGGCAACCAAATTGGAATAGAAAAAGTCAGTTTCCAGATGATATAATCTTGTATTTGGAAAATCCTAGACTCCACCAAAAGCTATTAAAACTGATTTTTTAAAAAGTCAATAAAGTGTGGAAACACACAAAAATCAGTAGCATTTCTGTATGCCAACAGGAAACAATCTGAAAAAGAAATTAAAAAGTAATTCCATGTACAATAGCTACAGATAAAATTAAATACCTAGGAATTAATTTCACCAAAGAATTGAAAGATCTCTAAAATGGAAACTATAAAACATTGAAGCAAGAAATTGAACAGGACACAAAAAAATGTAAAGATACTTTATGTTCATGCATTGGAAGAATCAGTGTTGCTAAATGTTCATACTATCTAAAGCAATCTACAGATTCAATGCAATCTCCAGATTCAATGCAATCTCTATCAAAATGCCAATTGCATTCTTCACAGGAAAGAAAAATCCTAAAATTTATATGGCACCACAAAAGACCTAGAATAGACAAAGGCATCCTGAGCAAAAATAGCAAAACAAAAGGAGTAACATTACCTGACTTTAAACTATACTACAGAGATATAGTAACTAGAACAGCATGGTACTGGCATAAAAACAGACACATAGACCAAAGGAACAGAATAGAGAACACAGAAATAAATCCACATATCTGCAGTAAATTCATTTCAACAAGTGTCAATAATATACATTGGGGAAAACACAGTCTCTTCAATAAATGGTGCTAGGTAAACTGGTACACATGCAGAAGAATGAAACTAGACCCCTATTTCCCACCATGAACAAAAATTAAAGCAAAATCGATTAAAGACTTAAATATAAGACATGAAATCATAAAAATACTACAAAAAAACATTGGGGAAACTCTCCAGGACATTGGTCTAGGCAAAGTTTTTCTGAATATTAGTACCCCACAAGCACAGGCAACCAAAGCAAAAATGGACAAGTATGAACACATCAAGTTAAAAAGCTTCTGCACAGCAAATAAAACAATCAACAAAGTGAAGAAACAACTCACAGAATGAGAGAAAATATTTGCAAACTATACATCTGACAAGGGATTAATAACCAGAATATGTAAGAAGCTCAAACAATTCAGTAAGAAAAAAATTAATAATTCAATTTAAAAATGCATGAAAGATGTAAACAGACATTTCTCAAAAGAAGACATACAAATGGCAAACAGATATATGAAAAGATGCTCAACATCACTGATCATCAGAGAAATGCAATCAAAAGTACAATGACGTATTATCTTACTCCAGCTTAAGTGGATTTTATCCTAAAGACAGGCAATAACAAATTTTGGTGAGAATGTGGAGAAAAGGGAACTCCCAAACACTGTTGGGGCAAATGTAAATTAGTACACCCACTATGGAGTACAGCGTGGAGGTTCCTCCAAAAACTTAAAATAGAACTACCATATGATCCAACAATCCCACTGCTAGGTATATACCTAAAAGAAAGGAAACCAATATATAGAAGAGATATCTGCGCTTCCATGTTCATTATTGAACTACTCACAATAGCGAATATTTGGAAATAACAAGTGACAAATGTTACTTCTCACTTATTTGTGGGAGCTAGAAAAATTAAGACAATTGAACTCATGCAGCTAGAGAGTTTTATGAGATGGTTACCAGACACTGGGAAGGGTAGTGGAGTCAGCGTTGGGGTGGAGAGTGAAGATGGTTAATGGGAACAAAAATGTGGTTAGATGGAATGAATAAGACCTAGTATTTGGTAGCACAACAGGGTGACTACAGTCAACAATAATTTATTATATATATTTTGAAATAACTAAATGAGTATAATTGGATTGTTTGTAACACAAAGGATAAATGCTTGATGCAATAGATACTTAATTTACCATGATGTGATTATCACACATTGTATGACAAGTAATTGTATGGTTTGGAGCAATTTTCTTAGTCTTGATTTCTAATTGTATTGTGTTGTGGTTTAAGAAAGTGGTTGTTATGATGTCAGTTATTTTGCAGTTGCCAAAGATTGTTTCATGTCCAATTGTGTGGTCAGTTTTAGAGTATGTGCCATGTGGTGGTGAGAAGAATGTATATTCTGTTGCTTTGGGATAGAGTTCTGTAGATATCTGTCAGATTCATTTAATCCAGTGTTGATTTCAGGTTGTGAAAATCTTTGTTGATTTTCTCTCTTGATGATCTGTCTAATCATGTCAGCGGGGTGTTAAAGTCTCCCACTATTATTGTATGGGAGTCTAAACTTCTTTGAAGGTCTCCAAGAGCTTGGTTTACAAATCAGGGTGCTCCTGTGTTGGGTGCATATATATTTAGAATAGTTGGGTCTTCTTGTTGAATTGAACCCTTTACCATTATGTAATGCCTTTCTTTGTCTTTTTTGGTCTTTGTTGGTTTGAAGTCTGTTTTCTCTGAAATTAGGATTGCAACCTGTGCTTTTTTCTGTTTTCCATTTTCCTAGTAGATTTTTTCCATCCCTTTATTTTGAGCTTATGGGTGTCACTGCTTGTGAGATGGGTCTCTTAAAGAAAGCATAACAGTGAATCTTGGTTTCTCATCCAGCTTGCCACTCTGTCTTTTAAGTGGGAGATTTAGCCCATTTACATTCAATGTTATTATTAATATGTGTAGATGTGGTCCTGTTACCTTAATGCTAGCTGGTTGTTATGCAGACTTGTTTGTGTGGTTGCTTTATAGTGTCACTGGTCTGTGTACATAAGTGTGTTTTTGTAGTGGCTGGTAACAGTCTTTCCTTTCCATATTTAGTGCTTACTTCAGGAGCTCTTGTGAGGCAGGTCTGGTCGTAACAAATTCCTTCAGCATTTGCTTGTGTGAAAAGAATATTATTTCTCCTTCACTTATAAAGTTTAGTTTGGCCAGATATGAAATTCTTGGTTGGAATTTCTTTACCTTAAGAATGTTGAATATTGGCCCACAATCTCTTCTGGCTTGTAGGATTTCTGCTGAGACATCTGCTGTTAGTCTGATGGGCTTCCCTTCATAGGTGACCTGACCTTTCTCTCTAGCCGCTTTTAACATTTTTTCCTTCATAGGCTAATACCTAGGTGGTGAAATAATCTGTCTAATAATCTCCCATGACATAAATTTACCTATATAACAAACCTGCATATGTACCCCAGAACTTAAAATAAAAGTTTAAAAAATTATTTAAAAATTAGGAAATTTAAATATATTAAATAAATAAATAATCCAAGTTTCCACCTTAGGTAAATAGAAATAAAATAACAACTTAGAGCCAAAGTTAGCCAAAGAAAATTGTCAATAAAAATTAGAGCAGAACTGAATGAAACTGAAAACAGGAAGTCAATAGAGAAAAATCAACAACATCAAAAGCTGTTATTTTGAAAACATTAGTAAAACTTATAATCTTTTTTCCAGGCTTACAAAGAAAGAAAGAAAAGACACAAGATGCTAATTTCAGAAATGAAAGAGGGGAAATACGATAAACTTTAAAATCCTATGCACATTAAAATGATAATAAACAATATTATGAATAATTCTACAGCTGCAAATTTGATAAACTAGAGGAAGTAGACAAAAGCCTTAAAAGAATGGCCAAACACTCATAAAAGAAGAAATAGACAATCTGAATAGTTCTACATCTATTCTAGACATTAAACCAATAATTAATAACCTTCCAAAACAGAAAGCAGAATGCTCAAGGAGGTTTACTGAGGAATTCTACCAAACACTTCAGAAGAAATTGTACTATTCTCTACAATCTCTTTCAGAGTATAGAAGCAGTGGGACTACTTCCTAACTCATTTTATGAGGCCAGCCTTACCTAATACCAAAACTAAACAAAGATATTGCAGGAAGAGAAAACTACATACCAATATATTTTACGAATGTAGAAATAAAAATTCTGAATAAAATATTAGCAAATTGAATCCAACAATGTATAGAAACAATTATCATTGTGCACCATATAATGGCATTTTAATCAATGATGGATGATTTAATATTATAATGCCACATCTTTACTGCACTTTTCTATGTTTAGATACAAAGATACTTATTGCATTGTAATTTCCTACAGTATCTAGGAAAGTAACATATTGTATGAGTTTGTAGCCTATGAACAATAGTCTATATTATATAGCCTAGGTGTAGTAAGCCATACCATCTAAGTTTATGTAAGTACACTCTATGATGTTTGTAAAATGATGAAATCTCCTAATGATGTGTGTCTTAGAACGTGTTCCCATCATTAAGTGATGCATAACCATATACACCATGACCAAGTGGGTTTTATCCCAAGTATGCAGGGCTGATTCAACTTTTAAAAATTAATTATTATAATCAACAGTCTAAAAATTACATGATTATATCAGTAGATGAAAAAAAAGTATTTGACAAAATCCAACACCGATTCTTGATAAAAACTCCCACCTATTCATGATAAAAACTAATAATAGAAAAGAATGTCCTCAATAACGAACATCCACAGAAACCTATAGATAATATATTTAATGGTGAGAAACTTGAAGCCTTCTCACTAAGATCAAGAACAAGGTAAGACTGTTGCCTCTCACTACTGCTTTTCAACATCATACTAAAAGTACTAGCTACTGCAACATAACAAACCAAAAAGGAAATAAAAAGCATAGAGATTGAGAAAGAAGCAATAAAACTGTCTTTGTTTACAAATGACTTGGTTGTCCACGTTGAGAATCCAAAAAAATTATCCCACCCCCTCCAAAAAAAAAGCCTCCTGAATCTAATAAGCAATTGTAGAAAGGTTGCAGGAAACAGAGTTTATATGCAAAAGTCAGATACTTTCCTGCATAACATTAAACAAGTCAAATTTCAAATTAAAACCAAATTATTTACATTAGCACCCCCAAAATTAAATACTTCGATATAAAACTAGCACAATTGTACAAGATCTATATGAGAGAACCTACAAAACTCTGATGAAACATATCAAATCAAAGAAGATTTAAATGGCAAAGAACATAGATAAAAATTTCAATATTATCAAGATGTCAGTTCTTCCAACTCGATCTATAAATTTAATGCAATTATCATCACTATCCAACCAAGTTACTTTGTGGATATTGACAAATTGATCCTACAGTGTATATGAAGAAACAAACCCAAAATAGCCACATAATATTAAAGGAGAAGAACAAAGTTGGAGGACAAACACTACCTGATCTCAAGACTTACTGTAAAGCTACAGTAATCAAGACAGTGTGGTATTGGTGAAAGGAATAGGCAGATCAATGGAACAGAATGGAAATCCCAAAAATAGACCCATATAAATATACCCAACTGATCTTTGACAAAAAAGCAAAGAAAATACAATGGAGCAAAGATTGTCTTTTCAACAAATGGTACTAGAACAACTAGACATCCACATGAAAAAAGATAAATCTAGATACCAACATACATCCTTCACAAAAATTAAAATGAATCCTAGACCCAAATGTAAATATATATATATATATTATATATATATATAAAACTTCTGGAAGATAACATAGGAGAAAATCTAGATGACCTTGGGTGTAACAATGACTTTTTAAATATAACACAAGAAACACTATCCATGAAAGAAATAATGGATAAACTGAACTTCATTAAAATTAAAAATTTCTCCTCTGTGAAAGACAATATAAAGAGGATGGAAAGACAAATCACAGATTGGGAGAAAATATTTGCAAAACACACATCTGAATAAGAACTGTTATCCAAAATATACAAATAACTCTTAAAACTCAACAATAAGAAAACACACAACCTGATTTAAAAATGGGTTAAAGACTTAGACGTATCAGCAAGATTATACTGATGACAAATAAGCATATTGAAAGATGTTCTGCATCGTATGTCATCAGAGAAAAGCGAATTAAAACAACAATGAGATACCATTACTTGCATATTAGAATGGCCATAATCCAAAATACTGACAACAAGAAACACTGATGAGGATGTGGAGCAACAGAAAATTTTATTCATTGTTGGTAGGAATGCAAAATGGTACAGTTACTTGGAAGACAGTTTAGCAGTTTCTTACAAAACTAAACATATTCGTACCATATTTTTCAGCAATTGCTCACTTGGTATTTATCCAGATGAGTTGAAAATATATCCAAACAAAAACACACACACAGATATTTTTAGCAACTTTATTTACAATTATCAATACTTGGAAGCAACAAAGATGTCCCTCAGGAGATGAATGGATTAATAAACTGCAGTACTTCCAGACAACAGAATATTATTTGGTGTTAAAAAGAAATAAACTATCAAGCCATGAAAAGGCATGGAGGAAACTTAAACACATATTGCTAAGTAAAATAAGTCATTCTGAAAAGAAGGTAACATTAAAGAGAAGGCAGAAAAATAAATAGGACAAGGAAGGAGACCAGTATGCCTGCATTTGAAAATTAATTTTAGAGTAGTGAGACAATCAATTAAAATGATAGGATGAGCCTCAAACTCTACAAATCAGAGATTAGATTTAGGGTGGTAAGAATTAAGGAGATGCTATCAACTATGGAGCTGATGTTGACATTTTTAAAAACTTCTCTATTAGAATTCTTTACCAAGGAAAAATAGTTGTTAAAACAAAGGTAAAATGAAGACTTATTCAGACATACAAAATCTGAATTCATCAATAGCAGACTGCTTATTACAAAAAAATTTTAAGGAAGTTTATCAGCAGAAAAAAATGATACCAGATGAAAATGTGCATCTATATAAAGGAATAAAAAGCACTAGAAATGGTAATTATATTAGTAATTAGAAAAACTTTTGTATTAGTCTGTTCTTGCACTGCTATAAAGAAATATCTGAGACAGGGTAATTTATAAAGAGAAGAGGTTTAATCAGCTCATGGTTCTGCAGGCTTCCTATAGGAAGCATGACTGGGGAGGCCTCAGGAAATTTCCAGTCATGGTGGAAAGTGAAGGGGAAGCAAGCATGCCTTCACATCTCCAGAGCAGGAGGAAGAGAGCAAGGGGGGAGGTGCCACACACTTTTAAACAACCAAATCTCATGGGCATTCACTCACTATCATGAGAGCAACACCAAGGGGGAAATCCACCCCACTTGATCCAGTCACCTCCTACCAGGCTCCACCTCCAATAATGGAGATTACAATTTGACATGAGATTTTGGGAGGACACAGATCCAAACCATGTTATTCTGCCCAACCCCTCCCAAATCTCATGTCCTCACATTTTGAAACACAATCATGCTTTCCCAACAGTCTTCCAAAGTCTTAACTCATTCCAGTATTAACTCAAAAGTCCAAAGTCAAGTCTCATCTGAGATAAGGCTAGTACCTCCCACCTATGAGCCTGTAAAATCAGAAACAAGTTAGTTGCTTTCAAGATACAAAGGGAGTGTAGGCACTGGGTAAATATTCATTTTCCAAAATGGATAAATAAGCCAAAAGAAAGGAGCAACAGGCCCTGTGTAAGTCCAAAACCCAGCAGGAAAGTTATTAAATCTTAATGCTCCAAAATAATCTCCTTTGACTCCATGTCCCAGATTCAGGGCATGCTGATTCAAGGGGTGGACTCCCAAGGCCTTGAGTAGCTCTGCACCATTGGGTCTTCAGGGCTGAGCCCACATGTCTACTCTCAAGGGCTGGCATTGATTGCCTGGGGTTTTTCCAGGCACTCAGTGCAGGCTGCAGGTGGATCTAGCATTCTGGGGTCTGAAAAATGGTGGTCCTCTTCTCACAGTTCTACTAGGCAGTGCCCAGTGGGGACTCTGTGTGGGGGCTCCAACCCCACATTTCCCCTCTGCACTGCCCTAGTAGATGTTCTTCATGAGGGCTCTGCCTCCACAGCAGACTTCTGCCTGGACATTCAGGCTTTTTCATACATCTTCTGAAATCTAGGCAGAGGCTACTAAGCCTCAACTCTTGCACTCTGCACACCTGCAGGTCCAGCACCATGTGGAAGCTACCAAGGCTTATGGCTTGCATCCTCTGAAGCAGTGAGTGGCCCAAGTACCTGGGCCCCTTTGATCCATGGTTGGAGCCCCCAAGGATGCAGGGAGCAGCATCTCAAGGTAGTGCAGAGCAGTAGGGCCCTGGGCCTGGCCCACGAAACTATTTTGCCCTCCTGGTCCTGTGATGAGAGGGGCTCCCATGAAGGTCTCTGAAATGCCTTCAGGGTCTTTTTCCCATTGTCCTGGCTATTAGTACTTGCCTTCCTTTTCGTTATGCAAATTTATGCATCTGGCTTGAATTCCTTCCCCAGAAAATGGGATTTTCTTTTCTACCACGTGGCTAGGCTGCAAATTTTCCAAATTTTTATGCTGTGCCTCCTTTTCAAATATAAGTTTCAGTTTCAGATAATTTCTTTGCTTATGCATATGTGCATAGACTTTTAGAAGTAGCCAGGCTACATCTTGAATGTTTTCCTTCTTAGAAATTTATTCTGCCAGGTACCCTAAATAATCTCTCTCAAGTTTAAAGTTTCTTAGATCCCTAGAACAGGGATAAAGTGTAGCAAGAGTGACCATTACTCCAGATCCCAATAAGCCACCTTTACTTATTAAAGTGACCTTTACTCCAATTCCTCATTTCCATCTGAGACCTCCTCAGCCTGGACTTCACTGTCCCTATCACTATCAGCGTTTTGGTCACAACCATTCAAGTCTTAGGAAGTTCCAAACATTCCCTCATCTGCCTGTCTTCTTCTGAGCCCTCCAAACTGTTCCAACCTCTGCCCATTACCCAGTTCCAAATCTGCTTCCATATTTTCAGGTGTCTTTATAGCAATGCCCCACCTCTTGGTATCAACTTTCTGTATTAGTTCATTCTTGCCACTGCTATAAAGAAATAGCTGAGACTGGGTAATTTATAATGAAAAGAGATTTAATTGGCTCACACTTCTGCAGGCTGTACAAGAAGCATGGCTAAGGAGGCCTCAGGAAGCTTACAATCATGGTAGAAAGCGAAGGGAAAGCAGGCATGTCTTCACATGGCCAGAACCAAAGGAAGATAGCAAGGAGGGAGGTGCCACACACTTTTAAACCATCAAATCTGGCTAACACTCACTCATTATCACAAGAGCAGCATCGAGGGGGAAATCTGCTTTCATGATTCAAGCGCCTCCCACCAGGCCCAACATCCAACACTGGAGATTACAAATTGACATGCGATTTGGTCAGGGATATAGACCCAAACCATATCAAATTTCTTGTTTTTTAAAATGTCTTTTAAAAACTGTTAAAAGAAAGCAAAACAATGTATCATAGGATCTTAGGATCTATAATATATGTAAAAGTAAAATATATGACAATAATATTACAAAGGCCAGGAGGGGAGACATGAAAGTATACTGACATGAGGTTATTATTATATATATGCTGTGGTATACATATAAGAAAAGCTGTGATAAGTTAAAAATTTATACTTCAAAGTATACATAACACATACACATAACACAAATACAACAGTTATAATTAATAAACCAAAAAAGTAAATAAGATGAAATAATTGTTTAAAAAATCCAAAAGAAGCCAGAAAATACAGTAAAGGGGAACAAAGGGCATATGGAAAAATTGAAAACAAATGAGAATATGATAGACTTACATGCACCTATATCAGTAATTTCATTAATTATTAATTATCTAAGCACTCCAATTAAAAGGCAGAAGTTGTATTGAAAACGAACAAACAAATGCTACCAAGATGAAACCCACCTTAAATTAAAAAAAACACACAGAAATAGGCTACATGTTAAAGGATGGAAAAAGCTATATCATGCTACCATTAATCACTCATATTAATATTAGATACTACAGATTTTTAGAGCAAACAATATTACCAGGGATAAAAAGGGCCATTTTATAATGATAAAAGGTTCTATTCATCAAATGGACATACAATTCTAAATGTTTTTATACCTAATAACAGAGTTTCAAATTCCATGAAGGAAAAATTGATAAATCTGCAAAGAAAAATAGACAAATTCTCAGTTATAGCTGGAAATTTCAACATACCTCTCAATAGTTGATAGAAGAAATAGACAGAAAATCAGTAAGTATATTGGACCTTGAATAATACTACCAACCCAACTTGACCAACTAGAAAACTATTAGAATGATCCACCCAGAAACAACAAAATACACAATTTTTTTCAAGTGCACAGTAAGGATTTACCAAGATAGACCATATTCAGAGTCATAAAACAAGTCTTACTAAATTTGAAAGGTTTTATGGTATACAAAATATGTTGTATAAACATAGTAGAATTAAACTAAAATCAATAAGAGATACCTGACACATCCCAAATATTTGGAAATTAAATAACACTTCTAAATAACCCATATATCAAAGAAAGATTTTTTTATAAATCAGAAAATATTTTGAACTGAATGAAAATGTGGAATGCAGTTAAAGCAGTATGTGAGGGGAAATTATACTAGCAATGGCTGTATTAGAAAAGAAAAAGAAGGCCTCAAATTAATAATCTTAGCCTCTACATTTAAAAACTAAAAAAAAAGTAAATTAAACTTCAATTAAGCAAAACTTGTTTATAAAAAATTTAGTGCCAATGAACTTAACTTAGACTGAGGGGGAAAAAAATCATCAAATATCCACCAACCCTCACTTATGAATAATGGGAATAGCCTAACATTTATTAAAACATTGAGTTTATAGTTAAAAATCTTCCTATAAAAATTCAGGCCCAAATAACTTCTTTAGAGAATCTTACCAAATATTTAAGAAAGAAATATCACCAATCCTAAAAAAAGTCTCTGAAAAAAATGAAAAGCAAACAAAACTTCCCAATACATTGTATGGTGCCAGCACTACACTAATACCCAAATCTGACAAAGACTGTACAAGAAAACTGCAAGCTAATACCGCTCATGAACATATATACGAAATTTCCAAACCATCTAAAATATTTTTTTTAATTTTATTATTATACTTTAGGTTTTAGAGTACATGTGCACAATGTGCAGGTTTGTTACATATGTATCCATGTGCCATGTTGGTGTGCTGCACCCATTAACTCGTCATTTAGCATTGGGTATATCTCCTAATGCTGTTCCTCCCCCCTCCCCCCACCCCATAACAGTCCCCGGAGTGTGATGTTCCCCTTCCTGTGTCCATGAGTTCTCATTGTTCAATTCCCACCTATGAGTGAGAACATGCGGTGTTTGGTTTTTTGTCCTTGTGATAGTTTGCTGAGAATGATGGTTTCCAGTTTCATCCATGTCCCTACAAAGGACATGAACTCATCATTTTTTATGGCTGCATAGTATTCCATGGTGTATATGTGCCACATTTTCTTAATCCAGTCTATCATTGTTGGACATTTGGGTTGGTTCCAAGTCTTTGCTATTGTGAATAGTGCCGCAATAAACATATGTGTGCATGTGTCTTTATAGCAGCATGATTTATAGTCCTTTGGGTATATACCCAGTAATGGGATGGCTGGGTCAAATGGTATTTCTAGTTCGAGATCCCTGAGGAATCGCCACACTGACTTCCACAATGGTTGAACTAGTTTACAGTCCCACCAACAGTGTAAAAGTGTTCCTATTTCTGCACATCCTCTCCAGCACCTGTTGTTTCCTGACTTTTTAATGATGGCCATTCTAACTGGTGTGAGATGGTATCTCACTGTGGTTTTGATTTGCATTTCTCTGATGGCCAGTGATGATGAGCATTTCTTCATGTGTTTTTTGGCTGCATAAATGTCTTCTTTTGAGAAGTGTCTGTTCATGTCCTTTGCCCACTTTTTGATGGGGTTGTTTGTTTTTTTCTTGTAAATTTGTTTGAGTTCATTGTAGATTCTGGATATTAGCCCTTTGTCAGATGAGTAGGTTGCAAAAATTTTCTCCCATTCTGTAGGTTGCCTGTTCACTCTGATGGTAGTTTCTTTTGCTGTGCAGAAGCTCTTTAGTTTAATTAGATCCCATTTGTCAATTTTGGCTTTTGTTGCCATGGCTTTTGGTGTTTTAGACATGAAGTCCTTGCCCACGCCTATGTCCTGAATGGTATTGCCTAGGTTTTCTTCCAGGGTTTTTATGGTTTTAGGTCTAACATGTAAGTCTTTAATCCATCTTGAATTAATTTTTGTATAAAGTGTAAGGAAGGGATCCAGTTTCAGCTTGGCTAGCCAGTTTTCCCAGCACCATTTACTGAATAGGGAATCCTTTCCCCATTGCTTGTTTTTGTCAGATTTGTCAAAGATCAGATAGTTGTAGATATGCGGCATTATTTCTGAGGGCTCTGTTCTGTTCCATTGATCTATGTCTCTGTTGTGGTACCAGTACCATGCTGTTTTGGTTACTGTAGCCTTTTCTTTGAAAATGCCTGCACCTTATGGTCTCCCTTTATAATCGCAATTGGTATATATACAAATTAACTGCATTTATGCATTTAGAATTTGTAGAGGGCTACGTTTTCTAGTTTTAAAAGCATTTTTTATTAAACTTTTTAGTGAAGCTTAATAAACATAGAGAAAAGAGCCTATTTATAGAGCACAGCTCAATGAACTTTAATGCACTAAACACGTCCATATAACAAAACCAAGCTCAAGTAACAAAACATCAGCAAAACCAGAAGCCCCTTTGTGAAGCCTTCTTGTCACTACCTGCTCCCTCTAACAGTATCAATTTTTCTGACTTCTAACAGCAAAGATTGGTTTGAAGGCATTTAATTTTATCGGTCAGCTTTTTTAAATGTTTATTCTGCTTGATATTCATCTAAAATTAGTGTGTAAATACTTTTGAATGATCACCCGTTTTATTAAAACATATTTTGTACATATCCCCTGCTATTTATAAATTACACAAATATCAGGTTTTAAAAACTTGAATTATTATTTCCTAGCACAATATATACCTGAGGCATGGTTCATTATAAATCTATTTTTCAAATGGATTTTCAGATAGTTACAGTTTTATACAGATTTCATAACAGATTTCTTATATGTAATTCAATAATGACTTTTTTATTGGAATGTAGTTATGAAGTCTCTTGAGGCTTATTTGTGCTGAATTTTAACATAATCTCAACTTGAGTTTTTATAAGAGAGAATCTTTAGACCACTTGTCTGTTTTGTGAGGATGAATGTAGTTAAAAACTGATTAATATTTTCTCTAAGTCTATATAGCTAAGCATACATAAATGGCAATACATCCCAGATTTCTAAGGGACAGCAAATAAGTCATGGCTCCACTCTCATTCCTTCATGGGGGTGTATTAGTCAGAGTTCTTCAGAGAAATAGAAACAATAGGCTATCGCTCTCTCTGTCTTTGCGTATATATAGATATATATATGTATGTATATATAATCATATATATTATTCATATATCATATATATCAAATATATATAGAATCATATATATGATTCATATATCATATATATATTGTGTGTGTGTGTATATATATATATATAGAGAGAGAGAGGTATTTTAAAGAATTGGCTCACACAATTGTGGGGCTTGGTGAATTCAAAATCTGCAAGGTGGAGATTGTCAGGCTGAAGATCCAGGGGAGAGTTGCAGCGTGAATCTGAAGGCAATGTGCTGGCAGAATTCATTCTTCCTCTGAGAAAGGTCAGTCTCTGTTCTATTAAGGCCTTTGACTGGTTGGATAAGGCCTATCCACACTATAGTATGTAATCTGCTTTAATTAAAATCCACCAATTTAAGTGTTAATCTCATCCAAAAAAACACCTTCATGGAAACATCCAGAATAATGTTTGATGAATTGCCTGGTGTCTTGGCTCAACCAAGTTTACATGTAAAATTACCCATCATAGGGTGGAGCTCATCCTTCTGATAGGATGGCCTCCACATCCTCACATATTGACCAAATGAGGGCTCCTAGGCCAATCTGTTTCAAAATGTAATAAAGTAAAACATCTTATTTGTTTAACATTAAACATGCTACATAATGAATATATGAAAATAACAGTATAAATATTTTTAAATGCAAATAAAAGATGTAATATTGTCTTCTAGCCACAATGGATTGTCCTTTAGTATCTTCCAGTGTTTTCCCTCTAAAAGATGCTAGGATTTTTAGAAACCACTACTGCTGGAAGTGAATAAGGTTGGTCTTAGTCTATATACTTTAGTAAAATCAAATATTTGGTATTGATTGTATTATAATTTCAAATAGTGTTTTTCTATTCAATTATTTTATTCATCCTTAACTTGGCCGTTACCTAAGCTTTACTTTAAACTTTCTTAGAACCAAAGAGCTTAATCACACAATGATCTGGAAATTCATTTAACTCATGGGAAACTAAATTGTCTATGAAATATAAATGCATCCTTTTATAACATATAAAATACCCTATTGTTTAAGTATTTCATGTGTTGTATTTCCTAAATAAAGATTTTATTGGGCAAATGGACATTTTTGGGGCTCTGTATTTTAGGTAAGCAAGAATCTGCTGTTTAAATAACAAGAGGAAATGCATCTACCTCAGACAATGGAAGTTTAACAAACTCAGTTGCATTTTTATTAGGATTCCATTGTGAGAAATAGCTGATATCGTTACTTGCTTTGTCTTCCTTGGTGATTCAATTTCACCTTTGTATATTCAATAGTGGAGAAATGCTGTAGCCTGGACCATAGTTTCCATTTACATTTGGTCTCCTAGAATTTCATTACAATAGTTTTGTTTGGCATCCAAAGTCTATGTAAGTCCCAGTTTATATTCCCCCTCAGCTGAATAATTACAAGTCACCACATTTCCATAATCTTTGCCAACATTTTTTCCTTTCAGTGGTAGTGGAAAGTAGTTTTTGTTCTGATTGTCTTTGTTTGCCAAGGGCATTTATTACCAAGACTTGGTAAAGGCGCTTATTGGGCCACATTTTCTTCAGCTGGTTCCACTCATGCTCCCAGCCTTGACCAGTGTAGTTGGTTTGTTTGCTTAAATTCAGAGTTATTTTTTCTCCCATTATATGCTTTCATGATCTGGAAAGTTTTAGAAAATAATTTCTTAAATTAACTATGAGAGCTTCTGAAAACTCAAAGTGTAGCCAAAATAATTTCACTTATTAAAAAACAAAATAGCATATGTTAAAAGTTCAGTCTTTTGACCCTTGGGGTAGACATGTGGTTTTGAGTCCTGGCTCCACAACTTATTAATCTGTCTTTGCCCTTGTTGCCTGGTCTTACAAATGGGAGAATTATTAGTATCCTAATTTAAAAGGTTGCTGTGGATAATGCCTCACAGCATTATATATAATGCTGTTTGTTACACATGTGCCAGATACACTCTGTCTTTGGAGTAAGTAGTTCAATAAATTAAACCACTTAGCTATTTACTGAGCTCTCTAGCAGGCTAGTTGATTTAGTCAATGGAATGTTGCAATCTCCATACAGTTAGATAATTTCTTTATGTTCAATGGATTTAAATTTAGAAGCATTAAGTTTAGTGAGTCTCCTGGGAGTAAATATTAATCATAAACCTAGGTATCTTTAAGTTATAGGCAAAATGATAGCTCACTCTTAAAAGTCATTAATTCAAGGTTGGGTGTGGTGGCAATTGCCTATAGTCCCAGCTATTTGGGAGGCTCACTTGAGACCAGGAGTTTGAGGCTGCAGTGTGCTATGATTATCGTACCTCTGAATAGCCACTGCATCCCAGCCTGGACAACAAAGCGAGACCCCATCCCTGAAAAAATAAACTAAAAGATTGTAAAGACAGCTCATGTTATTAGGATACAGTTTATAATCTGTGATTGCAATTACAGTCAGCCAGACCTTGCCTAAGCATTCTCAATCTCAGTCACAGTTTTCATATTCTCATCACTTCTATGGAATTAAATGACTTGTTAATAATATATGTGTTGGGTTTAATTGGCTTTTAAAATGTATTTTAAAAGATTACAATATAACTGAGCATTAACACAAAAAAGTTATTGTATTTGCAGTAAAGCGTGGAAACAGAACATTGAGTATACATTTGATACTGAAGAAGCAGATATTTGTTTTTGAAAGATAGTCACGATTTCATTTTTTCTTGCAAAGCAACTATCAAGTGCTCTATGGAAGCTAAGAAAGGACAGTACTTACAGGCATGAAAAGTTACGATATAGTTTGCTCCTAAAATACACGTAACTGCCCCTAGACACTTTTTAGTAAGGCCAGTAATATGGGGAGAAAAATCTGCAACTAATGTTCAAGAAATCTTTAAAGAAATGCCATCTTCTCAGCTCTGAGGCAATATTGTGTAGAAAACAGGAGGCAAGAGGGCAAAGACACCATTTTATGATTAGGTGCTGGGGCATAAGCATACCTCGGGCAGGTTCCAGATTGGAACACCAATATCTTCAGGTGTCAAAGGGGTTTTTTTTGTCCATTGCTCCAGGGGTTTCCCCTCAAATTCCCTGAGAGAAACTGGGTGTGTAGAATGATTCCTATCGCACAAATGAGAAAATTAAAGCTCAGAGAGTTTACCTAGGAGCATGCAGGACTAATGCCCAGCTTACTGTGCTACCTCAAAAACACAATCTGAGTTGTGTAGTCAGAGTTAATGGAATTGATAGTAGAAAACTTATTCTTTCCTTGAAAATTGTTGTTGTTGTTTGTTTGTTTGAGTCAAAGTCTCGCTGTGTCACCCAAGCTGACATGCAGTGGCACGATCTCAGCTCACTGCAACCTCTGCCTCCTGGTTTCAAGCAATTCTTGTGCCTCAGCCTCCCAAGTAGCTGAAATTACAGGCACACACCACCACACCTGGCTAATTTTGTATTTTTAGTAGAGATGGGGTGGGAGGTGGGGTTCACCATTTTGGACAGGCTGATCTTGAACTCCTGACCTCAAGTGGTCTGCCTGCCTTGGCCTCCCAAAATGCTTGGGTTACAGGCATGAGCCACTGCAAATGGCTGAAAGTTCAGGTATTTTTAAATTACAACTGAATAGATGTTATAATTTGTGGCTTTTATAATCATTTTCCCAAAGAATATCAGTTTTTATGATAAAATTTCAACAATAGGTGGAGTAAATAAACTTTTGTCTCTTACAAGTTAGTATATTGGTTTCTACATGGTAGTATCAAACTCTAAGATACCAGCATTTTCCTCCAAAAGATGGAGAGGGTCTTCATATTTTATTAGATGGGGAGAAGCCACTGACAACATGATCTATAGCCTGGACAATAATTTTCAAAAGGTTGAGAAAACAATTGAGAAATATATGCCAGCATACATCCTGGAATTTTCAAAATAGTCCCAATTTCATATAACCTTATTTCTTCTACTTACCTTTTCTTAACAAATTATGGATATGTGATTTAATTTCAATGGCTTTGTAAGATGCACTATATAAATGAAGGCAAACAAGTAGAAAAAAACTTTCATCAAATATCTTAACTTGATTTTTTTTATTCAGAAGCTCTAGGCTACATTTGAGAGAGGTCCCTGAAACCAAGCAAAGTACCAATCAACAGGCATGTGGATTCAGCTTAAACAGATACGGAAATTAGTACAGGAAGCACAGTCATAATAGCAAGCATGGGTAATCTCATAAACTAAAGCCACCCTCACCTTGCCCCAGTTTCTTTAAAAACAATTCCCCCTGAATTTACTTAGTCCTAGCATCTGCCCATTTGTCTGTTGACAAATAAAAATTTGGTTCTCTAGTTTCATCCTTCTTTATCCCCACCAACTGTTAAGTTCATCAAAGTAACACAGTACCATAAGAGATATGGTACTGTGTTTCTTGAAATTATGTGTAGGATTTTGTTAGAACTTATAGAAGATGTGGTTATGCTTTTTAATTTAAAAAGTAAATATAGGATTTTTTTAATTCTTTTTCAATGCTTCCTTCTTCTCATTCTGACATTAAAATTCTGACATTAAAATAAAATCTGACATTTGACATTATACAGTCAAACATTTGGAGTGTTTAGATGTACACATTTCTTGCATACGTGTGTATTTTACATAGTCTTATACATCACTTGACATGTAGTTCCTAGTTTTCACTTTGAGGATAAGTCGTCATTTTCATGCATACAGTGGAAGGAAATGAGCACATCTTTCTTTCTTGCACAGTGGATCAGACACGCCCTTAACCCTGAAATCCATTAGGGAAAGGATTCCACAGATATTAGCTCACTTAAAAATAGTTCATGCTTTAGGACAGTTTGTTTCTTTCAAGGTTATAAGACTGGATAAATAATGTAGAGACTTTTGAAATGTTGAGTTTACATCTTAGCAATTAAGAGTATTCAAAAATAAACTATAAACGCTTGTGATTTATATGTTTGGCAAAGCACTTATAAATTGAGGTTTGCTTTTTTCTTCTTAATCCCAGAATGGGAATTTTCTATTTGATTTAAGAAGTTTGAAATTTTTTTTTCTTTTTTTCCTCTACCTGTGTAGAGGAATTTCCACAGAATTTTGGTGTGTGGAGCCCATTTTCAAATAACATCTGCCAATTGTTCTTATAGATCAGATTATTTTAAGAAAAAGAAAGAAAGAAAAAGGATTAGGCCAGTTATGACACCAGCTTGTAACCAAAAATAATGGCTGAAATTAATGTGTTTCTAACTGTTTAAGCACCTAAGTGATGTTTAAAATCTCTCCCCATGTGTAAGAGAAACTTGCCAAAACTCGCTCAGTGCTAGTTCGTTCCTGATTTAAAATGCTCCATGCTTGCAGAAATTATTCAGCTCCAAATAAGCTATTAATTGCAGTACACAGATACTTATTTATAGTTTTGTGGTTGGCATATATGTCTGGGTTCGGGACTCCTACTGCTTTGAAAAACACTTAGCAATGTCTGCCAACTGACATTCGTAGATATATCATTATCTATTATTTCCCAGGTTTGAAAGAGAAACTAAAAAAATCTTTTATCAGACCTTTTACCTAATTTTTTTAAAATTCAGAAGCTCTAGGTTATATCTGAGGAAGAGCCCCTGATTCATATATAGGAGTTAATGAATTAAGACATTTATTTGATAAGCACTATTAAATACCTCATACGTCATACGGTATTTTGGGTGCTGGTGATAAGACTAAGACATGATTCATACCCCCAAAGAGTATAAACAGTTTAAATGGAAGAGAAGGCTACATAAACAGGTAAGTGGAATGAAGCTTTATAGGTGCTGTGATTGAAGTATTCATGGAGTATGATGAGTTCATAAAGGAAGGAGTCATTGCCAACTGGGTGAGGCCATGGGAAATCAGGATGTTAATCAGTGGAGAAGGTGGGGCTTGAATTAAGTCTGGAGAATGTACTCTTATTCATCAGGAAGTAAAGGTGGTGTGAGTCTACAAAGAAGAGTCATGGCACAGTTGTATGGTACATTTGGAGAACTCTGGATATTTCATTGTGACATGAATGTAAGTTACAGTAAGAACTGGGTTCAGTTAGATATGAAGCTGAAGAGAAAAGCATAAACCAAAGTAGAGAGGATCTTGTGTTCCAACACAGGTGTTTAAATAAAATCTTACCAATAAAAGGCAACCTTTGAAAAATTCTAAAAGGGTAAAATCTAAAAGGGTAGGGACATCATCAGATTTGAAATTTAGAGCTAAAAGTCTGGGAGCAGTGTGAGAACAAACTGGAAGGGGTTAGATAAGAATCAGCGACCATACAACAAGAGGCTATGAAAAAGATGGTGAAAATCTAAATAAAGGCAGCAGTGGTTGGGAGCAGGAGGAGACACAAAGGAGAGATATTAAGAAGGCAGAATCCAAATAGCTTGATCACAGATGAAATGAATCTTTGAATGGATAGATCAATGTTTTGCCTATCAATTCTCTATGGCCCATTATTATCAATACCATTAATTTCCAAAGCACCTGAATTTGAAAATTAATGGCCATGGGGAAAGGTAATCTTTCTATCATTTAACAACCACATATTTTATAGCCCAGGCACTTAGTCTGGTCCTCAGCACAGAACCAGGGCCAGGAATGTCTTTGCTGTGTCAGGTATTAACCTCTTAGTTGTTGAATAATCAATTACTTTTGCACCATTCTAAAAGCATGCCTGCGAGAGATTTACCCCATTTCTAAACAAGCCAATAACCACATAAATTCATAGACATCCTCTTCTATGCATCACCAAACACCCTACCAGCTCAAGATTTGGTGAGAAAGAGAAAGGTTAAGAGCTGAGAGATCTAGGTTGGCATTCTGATTCTGCCCTTTGGTATTGTATGACCTCAGGCAAATACTTAACATTTCTGAACTTTATTATTTTCCTTCATAAAATGGAACTAATAGCGTTTATCCTACTTCCTCCCAGGGATAAAGGGTGGATCAAGTAACATAATATATACAAAAGATCTTTGTAAATTGTGACGCTGTCTCTGTAAAAGGTGGTTATTGTTACGATACGAATGCTGTAACCTGAGTTTCCCTAAGCATCTGTAAACTGTGGAAGCCTTAATGACATTGGAATGACATTAATTTAAGTTGCAATAGATAGTCTTTTTTCCCACCTGCTCTGTCAAGATCTCAGCCCCTGCAACATTCTCCTGATGACTTGCCAGAGCTCTTAAAGCAGTCCAGCCTTCAATCTTAGTGACACATCTTCTTCTGCTGAGCACCACTATCTTGTAGGGCATGGCAGTTGCCTCTTCTGATTCCAGTGACCAACTTCCTGGGGCAATGCAGTCATCTCCATCTGGACAGATCACTACTTCCACTGTGTCCTCGCAGCTACTGCATTGCCCCACCAGGCAGTATGGCTGAACACCATAGCCACGTTCTGCTGGAAATTTTCTTTGGCCCTCCAACAAGTGTCTAGAGCAGTGATTCTCAACACCTGCTATACACTAAGTTCTCCTGGGAGGATTTTTAAAAATATAAATGCCTAGACCCTGCTCTTACCAGACTTTTGGAAAACAAATCCTGAGGTTAGAGCCTGGGCATCAGTATTTTTTAAAACATACAGGTGATTCTGATGCACACTGAGTGTTGAGGGCCACCCTGTGTGATGCGGAAGTACCTCTCTCTCCCCTGTCATGTGTCCTCTGGTAAAGAGGCCACAAAAACTGTGCTGCATGTGCCCCCAGCTTAAACAGGTTCTCTGGAGCCTTGAAAAAAATACGGAGTGAAAGAAATAGCTACATGAAATTTTTCTTCATATTCAAATTTGTAGTGATAGTATATAGTTGGCCCTCTGTATACATGGGTTTCTTATGCATGAATTCAACCAACCGCAGATAAAAAATATTTGGAAAAAAATACAATAAAAAGTAATATAAATTTTAAAATACAATATTAAAACTATATAGCATTTACATTGTATTAGTTATTTTAAGTAATCTAGAGATGATCTAAATTGTACAGGATATGCCTGGGTTATTTGAAAATACTATGCCATTTTATATAAGGGACTTGAGCATTCATGGATTTCGGTATCTGCAGGGGTTCCAGAACCAGTCCCTCACAAACACCAAGGAATGACTGTATACTCCTTCAGGTATGAGAAAATGCTGTTTCATTTTTATACTCTTATGTTATTTTAAGTGTGTATTTTATAATGTAGTACATAAATGAGTCAAGTGTATATAATTGTACATGCTCAAAATATGTTACTTACAGGGATGTGGGGTCAAAAATTTATGCAAGACTGTTTTCCTTCTAGCATTTATGACATTCTATAGTTTCTTACTTAAAATTGGCAATTTTTTCTCATCTAAAGAAACCCTACAACTCATTCAATAAATTACCTCATATATAGACTGTTGAAAATTCATAAAGTGGTTGAAATTTCTAATACTAAGGTACTAGTAAAAGCCATAAGTTGAAAGGAGATTTTTTTTTTTTTGGCAGATTGGTCTCCTGATTCCCAGAGTTTTTTTCAAATATTTAAATATTATGTGTTTAAATACTAAATATTAGTGTACATAGATGGAAAACAAAGAAAATTTTGTCTGTGAATAACAATAGCACAGTACACTTTATTTTTTTTTTATTTTTTTTTTTTTTAATTATACTTTAGGTTTTAGGGTACATGTGCACAATGTGCAGGTTTGTTACATATGTATCCATGTGCCATGTTGATTTCCTGCACCCATTAGCTCGTCATTTAGCATTAGGTATATCTCCTAATGCTGTCCCCCCCCCCCCCCACCCCCCACCCCACAACAGTACCCGGAATGTGATGTTCCCCTTCCTGTGTCCATGAGTTCACATTGTTCAATTCCCACCTATGAGTGAGAACATGGGGTGTTTGGTTTTTTGTCCTTGCGATAGTTTACTGAGAATGATGTTTTCCAGTTTCATCCATGTCCCTACAAAGGACACGAACTCATCATTTTTTATGGCTGCATAGTATTCCATGGTGTATATGTGCCACATTTTCTTAATCCAGTCTATTGTTGTTGGACATTTGGGTTGGTTCCAAGTCTTTGCTATTGTGAATAGTGCCGCAATAAACATACATGTGCATGTGTCTTTATAGCAGCATGATTTATACTCCTTTGGGTATA